>NW_027411691.1:0-262152 GCF_047663935.1 Musca autumnalis
TGGAAAGCGGTGAACTTTTTATTGGGAAAGTCATCTCCGGTGAACTTTTGTATTGGAAAGTCATCTCCGGTGAACTTTGTATTGGGAAAGTCATCTCCGGTGAACTTTTGTATGGGAAAAGTCATCTCCGGTGAACTTTTGTATTGGGAAAGTCATGCTCCGGTGAACTTTTGTATGGGAAAGTCATCTCCGGTAACTTTGATGGAGTCATCTCCGTGACTTTGTAGTTTTGTATTGGGAAAGTCATCTCCGGTGAACTTTTGTATTGGGAAAAGTCATCTCCGGTGAACTTTTGTATTGGGAAAGTCATCTCCGGTGAACTTTTGTATTGGGAAAGTCATCTCCGGTGAACTTTTGTATTGGGAAAAGTCATCTCCGGTGACTTTTGTATTGGGAAAGTCATCTCCGGTGAACTTTTGTATTGGGAAAGTCATCTCCGGTGAACTTTTGTATTGGGAAAAGTCATCTCCGGTGAACTTTTGTATTGGGAAAGTCATCTCCGGTGAACTTTTGTATTGGGAAAGTCATCTCCGGTGAACTTTTGTATTGGGAAAGTCATCTCCGGTGAACTTTTGTATTGGGAAAGTCATCTCCGGTGAACTTTTGTATTGGGAAAGTCATCTCCGGTGAACTTTTGTATTGGGAAAGTCATCTCCGGTGAACTTTTGTATTGGGAAAGTCATCTCCGGTGAACTTTTGTATTGGGAAAGTCATCTCCGGTGAACTTTTGTATTGGGAAAGTCATCTCCGGTGAACTTTTGTATTGGGAAAGTCATCTCCGGTGAACTTTTGTATGGGAAAAGTCATCTCCGGTGAACTTTTGTATTGGGAAAGTCATCTCCGGTGAACTTTTGTATTGGGAAAAGTCATCTCCGGTGAACTTTTGTATGGGAAAAGTCATCTCCGGTGAACTTTTGTATTGGGAAAGTCATCTCCGGTGAACTTTTGTATTGGGAAAGTCATCTCCGGTGAACTTTTGTATTGGGAAAGTCATCTCCGGTGAACTTTTGTATTGGGGAAAGTCATCTCCGGTGAACTTTTGTATTGGGAAAGTCATCTCCGGTGAACTTTTGTATTGGGAAAGTCATCTCCGGTGAACTTTTGTATTGGGAAAGTCATCTCCGGTGAACTTTTGTATTGGGAAAAGTCATCTCCGGTGAACTTTTGTATTGGGAAAGTCATCTCCGGTGAACTTTTGTATTGGGAAAGTCATCTCCGGTGAACTTTTGTATTGGGAAAGTCATCTCCGGTGAACTTTTGTATTGGGAAAGTCATCTCCGGTGAACTTTTGTATTGGGAAAGTCATCTCCGGTGAACTTTTGTATGGGAAAAGTCATCTCCGGTGAACTTTTGTATTGGGAAAGTCATCTCCGGTGAACTTTTGTATTGGGAAAGTCATCTCCGGTGAACTTTTGTATTGGGAAAGTCATCTCCGGTGAACTTTTGTATGGGAAAAGTCATCTCCGGTGAACTTTTGTATGGGAAAAGTCATCTCCGGTGAACTTTTGTATTGGGAAAGTCATCTCCGGTGAACTTTTGTATGGGAAAAGTCATCTCCGGTGAACTTTTGTATTGGGAAAGTCATCTCCGGTGAACTTTTGTATGGGAAAAGTCATCTCCGGTGAACTTTTGTATTGGGAAAGTCATCTCCGGTGAACTTTTGTATTGGGAAAGTCATCTCCGGTGAACTTTTGTATTGGGAAAAGTCATCTCCGGTGAACTTTTGTATTGGGAAAGTCATCTCCGGTGAACTTTTGTATTGGGAAAGTCATCTCCGGTGAACTTTTGTATGGGAAAAGTCATCTCCGGTGAACTTTTGTATTGGGAAAGTCATGCCCGGTGAACTTTTGTATTGGGAAAGTCATGCCCGGTGAACTTTTGTATTGGGAAAGTCATCTCCGGTGAACTTTTGTATTGGGAAAAGTCATCTCCGGTGAACTTTTGTATTGGGAAAGTCATCTCCGGTGAACTTTTGTATGGGAAAAGTCATCTCCGGTGAACTTTTGTATTGGGAAAGTCATGCCCGGTGAACTTTTGTATTGGGAAAGTCATGCCCGGTGAACTTTTGTATGGGAAAAGTCATCTCCGGTGAACTTTTGTATGGGAAAAGTCATCTCCGGTGAACTTTTGTATGGGAAAAGTCATCTCCGGTGAACTTTTGTATTGGGAAAGTCATCTCCGGTGAACTTTTGTATGGGAAAAGTCATCTCCGGTGAACTTTTGTATTGGGAAAGTCATCTCCGGTGAACTTTTGTATTGGGAAAGTCATCTCCGGTGAACTTTTGTATTGGGAAAGTCGTGCCCGGTGAACTTTTGTATTGGGAAAGTCGTGCCCGGTGAACTTTTGTATTGGGAAAGTCATGCCCGGTGAACTTTTATATTGGGAAAGTCATCTCCGGTGAACTTTTGTATTGGGAAAGTCATCTCCGGTGAACTTTTGTTGGGAAAAGTCATCTCCGGTGAACTTTTGTATTGGGAAAGTCATCTCCGGTGAACTTTTGTATGGGAAAAGTCATCTCCGGTGAACTTTTGTATTGGGAAAGTCATCTCCGGTGAACTTTTGTATGGGAAAAGTCATCTCCGGTGAACTTTTGTATTGGGAAAGTCATCTCCGGTGAACTTTTGTATGGGAAAAGTCATCTCCGGTGAACTTTTGTATTGGGAAAGTCATGCCCGGTGAACTTTTGTATTGGGAAAGTCGTGCCCGGTGAACTTTTGTATTGGGAAAGTCATGCCCGGTGAACTTTTATATTGGGAAAGTCATCTCCGGTGAACTTTTGTATTGGGAAAGTCATCTCCGGTGAACTTTTGTATTGGGAAAGTCATCTCCGGTGAACTTTTGTATTGGGAAAGTCATATCCGGTGAACTTTTGTATGGGAAAAGTCATCTCCGGTGAACTTTTGTATTGGGAAAGTCATCTCCGGTGAACTTTTGTATGGGAAAAGTCATCTCCGGTGAACTTTTGTATTGGGAAAGTCATCTCCGGTGAACTTTTGTATGGGAAAAGTCATCTCCGGTGAACTTTTGTATTGGGAAAGTCATGCCCGGTGAACTTTTGTATTGGGAAAGTCGTGCCCGGTGAACTTTTGTATTGGGAAAGTCATGCCCGGTGAACTTTTATATTGGGAAAGTCATCTCCGGTGAACTTTTGTATTGGGAAAGTCGTGCCCGGTGAACTTTTGTATTGGGAAAGTCATCTCCGGTGAACTTTTGTATTGGGAAAGTCATCTCCGGTGAACTTTTGTATGGGAAAGTCATCTCCGGTGAACTTTTGTATGGGAAAAGTCATCTCCGGTGAACTTTTGTATGGGAAAAGTCATCTCCGGTGAACTTTTGTATGGGAAAAGTCATCTCCGGTGAACTTTTGTATTGGGAAAGTCATCTCCGGTGAACTTTTGTATGGGAAAAGTCATCTCCGGTGAACTTTTGTATTGGGAAAGTCATCTCCGGTGAACTTTTGTATGGGAAAAGTCATCTCCGGTGAACTTTTGTATTGGGAAAGTCATCTCCGGTGAACTTTTGTATGGGAAAAGTCATCTCCGGTGAACTTTTGTATTGGGAAAGTCATCTCCGGTGAACTTTTGTATTGGGAAAGTCATGCCCGGTGAACTTTTGTATTGGGAAAGTCATCTCCGGTGAACTTTGGTATGGGAAAAGTCATCTCCGGTGAACTTTTGTATTGGGAAAGTCATGCCTGGTGAACTTTTGTATGGGAAAAGTCATCTCCGGTGAACTTTTGTATGGGAAAAGTCATCTCCGGTGAACTTTTGTATTGGGAAAAGTCATCTCCGGTGAACTTTTGTATGGGAAAAGTCATCTCCGGTGAACTTTTGTATTGGGAAAGTCATGCCCGGTGAACTTTTGTATTGGGAAAGTCATCTCCGGTGAACTTTTGTATTGGGAAAGTCATCTCCGGTGAACTTTTGTATTGGGAAAGTCATCTCCGGTGAACTTTTGTATTGGCAAAGTCATGCCCGGTGAACTTTTGTATTGGGAAAGTCATCTCCGGTGAACTTTTGTATTGAGAAAGTCATGCCCGGTGAACTTTTGTATTGGGAAAGTCATCTCCGGTGAACTTTTGTATTGGGAAAGTCATCTCCGGTGAACTTTTGTATGGGAAAAGTCATCTCCGGTGAACTTTTGTATTGGGAAAGTCATCTCCGGTGAACTTTTGTATGGGAAAAGTCATCTCCGGTGAACTTTTGTATTGGGAAAGTCATGCCCGGTGAACTTTTATATTGGGAAAGTCATCTCCGGTGAACTTTTGTATGGGAAAAGTCATCTCCGGTGAACTTTTGTATGGGAAAAGTCATCTCCGGTGAACTTTTGTATGGGAAAAGTCATCTCCGGTGAACTTTTGTATGGGAAAGTCATCTCCGGTGAACTTTTGTATTGGGAAAGTCATCTCCGGTGAACTTTTGTATGGGAAAAGTCATCTCCGGTGAACTTTTGTATGGGAAAAGTCATCTCCGGTGAACTTTTGTATTGGGAAAGTCATCTCCGGTGAACTTTTGTATGGGAAAGTCATCTCCGGTGAACTTTTGTATTGGGAAAGTCATCTCCGGTGAACTTTTGTATTGGGAAAGTCATCTCCGGTGAACTTTTGTATGGGAAAAGTCATCTCCGGTGAACTTTTGTATTGGGAAAGTCATCTCCGGTGAACTTTTGTATGGGAAAAGTCATCTCCGGTGAACTTTTGTATTGGGAAAGTCATCTCCGGTGAACTTTTGTATGGGAAAAGTCATCTCCGGTGAACTTTTGTATTGGGAAAGTCATCTCCGGTGAACTTTTGTATGGGAAAAGTCATCTCCGGTGAACTTTTGTATTGGGAAAGTCATCTCCGGTGAACTTTTGTATTGGGAAAGTCATCTCCGGTGAACTTTTGTATGGGAAAAGTCATCTCCGGTGAACTTTTGTATTGGGAAAGTCATCTCCGGTGAACTTTTGTATGGGAAAAGTAATCTCCGGTGAACTTTTATATTGGGAAAGTCATCTCCGGTGAACTTTTGTATGGGAAAAGTCATCTCCGGTGAACTTTTGTATGGGAAAAGTCATCTCCGGTGAACTTTTGTATGGGAAAAGTCATCTCCGGTGAACTTTTGTATTGGGAAAGTCATCTCCGGTGAACTTTTGTATTGGGAAAGTCATCTCCGGTGAACTTTTGTATGGGAAAAGTCATCTCCGGTGAACTTTTGTATTGGGAAAGTCATCTCCGGTGAACTTTTGTATTGGGAAAGTCATGCCCGGTGAACTTTTGTATTGGGAAAGTCATCTCCGGTGAACTTTTGTATTGGGAAAGTCATCTCCGGTGAACTTTTGTATGGGAAAAGTCATCTCCGGTGAACTTTTGTATGGGAAAAGTCATCTCCGGTGAACTTTTGTATTGGGAAAGTCATCTCCGGTGAACTTTTGTATTGGGAAAGTCATCTCCGGTGAACTTTTGTATTGGGAAAGTCATCTCCGGTGAACTTTTGTATTGGGAAAGTAATCTCCGGTGAACTTTTGTATGGGAAAAGTCATCTCCGGTGAACTTTTGTATTGGGAAAGTCATCTCCGGTGAACTTTTGTATGGGAAAAGTCATCTCCGGTGAACTTTTGTATTGGGAAAGTCATCTCCGGTGAACTTTTGTATGGGAAAAGTCATCTCCGGTGAACTTTTGTATTGGGAAAGTCATCTCCGGTGAACTTTTGTATGGGAAAAGTCATCTCCGGTGAACTTTTGTATTGGGAAAGTCATCTCCGGTGAACTTTTGTATTGGGAAAGTCATCTCCGGTGAACTTTTGTATGGGAAAAGTCATCTCCGGTGAACTTTTGTATTGGGAAAAGTCATCTCCGGTGAACTTTTGTATTGGGAAAGTCATCTCCGGTGAACTTTTATATTGGGAAAGTCATCTCCGGTGATCTTTTGTATGGGAAAAGTCATCTCCGGTGAACTTTTGTATGGGAAAAGTCATCTCCGGTGAACTTTTGTATGGGAAAAGTCATCTCCGGTGAACTTTTGTATGGGAAAAGTCATCTCCGGTGAACTTTTGTATTGGGAAAGTCATCTCCGGTGAAGTTTTGTATTGGGAAAGTCATCTCCGGTGAACTTTTGTATGGGAAAAGTCATCTCCGGTGAACTTTTGTATGGGAAAAGTCATCTCCGGTGAACTTTTGTATTGGGAAAGTCATGCCCGGTGAACTTTTATATTGGGAAAGTCATCTCCGGTGAACTTTTGTATTGGGAAAGTCATGCCCGGTGAACTTTTGTATTGGGAAAGTCATGCCCGGTGAACTTTTATATTGGGAAAGTCATCTCCGGTGAACTTTTGTATTGGGAAAGTCATCTCCGGTGAACTTTTGTATGGGAAAAGTCATCTCCGGTGAACTTTTGTATGGGAAAAGTCATCTCCGGTGAACTTTTGTATGGGAAAAGTCATCTCCGGTGAACTTTTGTATGGGAAAAGTCATCTCCGGTGAACTTTTGTATTGGGAAAGTCATCTCCGGTGAACTTTTGTATGGGAAAAGTCATCTCCGGTGAACTTTTGTATTGGGAAAGTCATCTCCGGTGAACTTTTGTATGGGAAAAGTCATCTCCGGTGAACTTTTGTATTGGGAAAGTCATCTCCGGTGAACTTTTGTATTGGGAAAGTCATCTCCGGTGAACTTTTGTATGGGAAAAGTCATCTCCGGTGAACTTTTGTATTGGGAAAGTCATCTCCGGTGAACTTTTGTATGGGAAAAGTCATCTCCGGTGAACTTTTGTATTGGGAAAGTCATGCCCGGTGAACTTTTGTATTGGGAAAGTCATGCCCGGTGAACTTTTATATTGGGAAAGTCATCTCCGGTGAACTTTTGTATTGGGAAAGTCATCTCCGGTGAACTTTTGTATGGGAAAAGTCATCTCCGGTGAACTTTTGTATTGGGAAAGTCATCTCCGGTGAACTTTTGTATGGGAAAAGTCATCTCCGGTGAACTTTTGAATGGGAAAAGTCATCTCCGGTGAACTTTTGTATTGGGAAAGTCATCTCCGGTGAACTTTTGTATGGGAAAAGTCATCTCCGGTGAACTTTTGTATTGGGAAAGTCATCTCCGGTGAACTTTTGTATGGGAAAAGTCATCTCCGGTGAACTTTTGTATGGGAAAAGTCATCTCCGGTGAACTTTTGTATTGGGAAAGTCATCTCCGGTGAACTTTTGTATTGGGAAAGTTATCTCCGGTGAACTTTTGTATGGGAAAAGTCATCTCCGGTGAACTTTTGTATTGGGAAAGTCATCTCCGGTGAACTTTTGTATTGGGAAAGTCATCTCCGGTGAACTTTTGTATTGGGAAAGTCATCTCCGGTGAACTTTTGTATGGGAAAAGTCATCTCCGGTGAACTTTTGTATTGGGAAAGTCATGCCCGGTGAACTTTTGTATTGGGAAAGTCATGCCCGGTGAACTTTTATATTGGGAAAGTCATCTCCGGTGAACTTTTATATTGGGAAAGTCATCTCCGGTGAACTTTTGTATGGGAAAAGTCATCTCCGGTGAACTTTTGTATGGGAAAAGTCATCTCCGGTGAACTTTTGTATGGGAAAAGTCATCTCCGGTGAACTTTTGTATTGGGAAAGTCATCTCCGGTGAACTTTTGTATTGGGAAAGTCGTGCCCGGTGAACTTTTATATGGGAAAAGTCATCTCCGGTGAACTTTTGTATGGGAAAAGTCATCTCCGGTGAACTTTTGTATTGGGAAAGTCATGCCCGGTGAACTTTTGTATTGGGAAAGTCATCTCCGGTGAACTTTTGTATTGGGAAAGTCATGCCCGGTGAACTTTTGTATTGGGAAAGTCATCTCCGGTGAACTTTTGTATTGGGAAAGTCATCTCCGGTGAACTTTTGTATGGGAAAAGTCATCTCCGGTGAACTTTTGTATTGGGAAAGTCATCTCCGGTGAACTTTTGTATGGGAAAAGTCATCTCCGGTGAACTTTTGTATTGGGAAAGTCATCTCCGGTGAACTTTTGTATAGGAAAAGTCATCTCCGGTGAACTTTTGTATTGGGAAAGTCATCTCCGGTGAACTTTTGTATTGGGAAAGTCATCTCCGGTGAACTTTTGTATGGGAAAAGTCATCTCCGGTGAACTTTTGTATTGGGAAAGTCATCTCCGGTGAACTTTTGTATTGGGAAAGTCATGCCCGGTGAACTTTTGTATGGGAAAAGTCATCTCCGGTGAACTTTTGTATGGGAAAAGTCATCTCCGGTGAACTTTTGTATTGGGAAAGTCATCTCCGGTGAACTTTTGTATTGGGAAAGTCATCTCCGGTGAACTTTTGTATTGGGAAAGTCATCTCCTGTGAACTTTTGTATGGGAAAAGTCATCTCCGGTGAACTTTTGTATTGGGAAAGTCATCTCCGGTGAACTTTTGTATGGGAAAAGTCATCTCCGGTGAACTTTTGTATTGGGAAAGTCGTGCCCGGTGAACTTTTGTATTGGGAAAGTCATGCCCGGTGAACTTTTGTATTAGGAAAGTCATCTCCGGTGAACTTTTGTATGGGAAAAGTCATCTCCGGTGAACTTTTGTATTGGGAAAGTCATCTCCGGTGAACTTTTGTATTGGGAAAGTCATGCCCGGTGAACTTTTGTATGGGAAAAGTCATCTCCGGTGAACTTTTGTATTGGGAAAGTCATCTCCGGTGAACTTTTGTATTGGGAAAGTCATCTCCGGTGAACTTTTGTATGGGAAAAGTCATCTCCGGTGAACTTTTGTATTGGGAAAGTCATCTCCGGTGAACTTTTGTATGGGAAAAGTCATCTCCGGTGAACTTTTGTATTGGGAAAGTCATCTCCGGTGAACTTTTGTATTGGGAAAGTCATCTCCGGTGAACTTTTGTATGGGAAAAGTCATCTCCGGTGAACTTTTGTATTGGGAAAGTCATCTCCGGTGAACTTTTGTATGGGAAAAGTCATCTCCGGTGAACTTTTGTATTGGGAAAGTCATGCCCGGTGAACTTTTGTATTGGGAAAGTCATGCCCGGTGAACTTTTATATTGGGAAAGTCATCTCCGGTGAACTTTTGTATTGGGAAAGTCATCTCCGGTGAACTTTTGTATTGGGAAAGTCATCTCCGGTGAACTTTTGTATGGGAAAAGTCATCTCCGGTGAACTTTTGTATTGGGAAAGTCATCTCCGGTGAACTTTTGTATGGGAAAAGTCATCTCCGGTGAACTTTTGTATTGGGAAAGTCATCTCCGGTGAACTTTTGTATTGGGAAAGTCATCTCCGGTGAACTTTTGTATGGGAAAAGTCATCTCCGGTGAACTTTTGTATTGGGAAAGTCATGCCCGGTGAACTTTTGTATTGGGAAAGTCATGCCCGGTGAACTTTTGTATTGGGAAAGTCATGCCCGGTGAACTTTTATATTGGGAAAGTCATCTCCGGTGAACTTTTGTATTGGGAAAGTCATCTCCGGTGAACTTTTGTATGGGAAAGTCATCTCCGGTGAACTTTTGTATGGGAAAAGTCATCTCCGGTGAACTTTTGTATTGGGAAAGTCATCTCCGGTGAACTTTTGTATTGGGAAAGTCATCTCCGGTGAACTTTTGTATGGGAAAAGTCATCTCCGGTGAACTTTTGTATTGGGAAAGTCATCTCCGGTGAACTTTTGTATGGGAAAAGTCATCTCCGGTGAACTTTTGTATTGGGAAAGTCATCTCCGGTGAACTTTTGTATGGGAAAAGTCATCTCCGGTGAACTTTTGTATTGGGAAAGTCATCTCCGGTGAACTTTTGTATTGGGAAAGTCATCTCCGGTGAACTTTTGTATGGGAAAAGTCATCTCCGGTGAACTTTTGTATTGCGAAAGTCATCTCCGGTGAACTTTTGTATGGGAAAAGTCATCTCCGGTGAACTTTTGTATTGGGAAAGTCATGCCCGGTGAACTTTTGTATTGGGAAAGTCATCTCCGGTGAACTTTTGTATGGGAAAAGTCATCTCCGGTGAACCTTTGTATTGGGAAAGTCATCTCCGGTGAACTTTTGTATTGGGAAAGTCATCTCCGGTGAACTTTTGTATTGGGAAAGTCATGCCCGGTGAACTTTTGTATTGGGAAAGTCATCTCCGGTGAACTTTTGTATGGGAAAAGTCATCTCCGGTGAACTTTTGTATTGGGAAAGTCATCTCCGGTGAACTTTTGTATTGGGAAAGTCATGCCCGGTGAACTTTTGTATGGGAAAAGTCATCTCCGGTGAACTTTTGTATTGGGAAAGTCATCTCCGGTGAACTTTTGTATTGGGAAAGTCATCTCCGGTGAACTTTTGTATGGGAAAAGTCATCTCCGGTGAACTTTTGTATTGGGAAAGTCATCTCCGGTGAACTTTTGTATGGGAAAAGTCATCTCCGGTGAACTTTTGTATTGGGAAAGTCATCTCCGGTGAACTTTTGTATTGGGAAAGTCATCTCCGGTGAACTTTTGTATGGGAAAAAGTCATCTCCGGTGAACTTTTGTATTGGGAAAGTCATCTCCGGTGAACTTTTGTATGGGAAAAGTCATCTCCGGTGAACTTTTGTATTGGGAAAGTCATGCCCGGTGAACTTTTGTATTGGGAAAGTCATGCCCGGTGAACTTTTATATTGCGAAAGTCATCTCCGGTGAACTTTTGTATTGGGAAAGTCATCTCCGGTGAACTTTTGTATTGGGAAAGTCATCTCCGGTGAACTTTTGTATGGGAAAAGTCATCTCCGGTGAACTTTTGTATTGGGAAAGTCATCTCCGGTGAACTTTTGTGTGGGAAAAGTCATCTCCGGTGAACTTTTGTATTGGGAAAGTCATCTCCGGTGAACTTTTGTATTGGGAAAGTCATCTCCGGTGAACTTTTGTATGGGAAAAGTCATCTCCGGTGAACTTTTGTATTGGGAAAGTCATGCCCGGTGAACTTTTGTATTGGGAAAGTCATGACCGGTGAACTTTTGTATTGGGAAAGTCATGCCCGGTGAACTTTTATATTGGGAAAGTCATCTCCGGTGAACTTTTGTATTGGGAAAGTCATCTCCGGTGAACTTTTGTATGGGAAAGTCATCTCCGGTGAACTTTTGTATGGGAAAAGTCATCTCCGGTGAACTTTTGTATTGGGAAAGTCATCTCCGGTGAACTTTTGTATGGGAAAAGTCATCTCCGGTGAACTTTTGTATTGGGAAAGTCATCTCCGGTGAACTTTTGTATGGGAAAAGTCATCTCCGGTGAACTTTTGTATTGGGAAAGTCATCTCCGGTGAACTTTTGTATGGGAAAAGTCATCTCCGGTGAACTTTTGTATTGGGAAAGTCATCTCCGGTGAACTTTTGTATTGGGAAAGTCATCTCCGGTGAACTTTTGTATGGGAAAAGTCATCTCCGGTGAACTTTTGTATTGGGAAAGTCATCTCCGGTGAACTTTTGTATGGGAAAAGTCATCTCCGGTGAACTTTTGTATTGGGAAAGTCATGCCCGGTGAACTTTTGTATTGGGAAAGTCATCTCCGGTGAACTTTTGTATGGGAAAAGTCATCTCCGGTGAACTTTTGTATTGGGAAAGTCATGCCCGGTGAACTTTTGTATTGGGAAAGTCATCTCCGGTGAACTTTTGTATTGGGAAAGTCATCTCCGGTGAACTTTTGTATTGGGAAAGTCATGCCCGGTGAACTTTTATATTGGGAAAGTCATCTCCGGTGAACTTTTGTATTGGGAAAGTCATCTCCGGTGAACTTTTGTATGGGAAAAGTCATCTCCGGTGAACTTTTGTATTGGGAAAGTCATCTCCGGTGAACTTTTGTATGGGAAAAGTCATGCCCGGTGAACTTTTGTATTGGGAAAGTCATCTCCGGTGAACTTTTGTATTGGGAAAGTCATCTCCGGTGAACTTTTGTATGGGAAAAGTCATCTCCGGTGAACTTTTGTATTGGGAAAGTCATCTCCGGTGAACTTTTGTATGGGAAAAGTCATCTCCGGTGAACTTTTGTATTGGGAAAGTCATCTCCGGTGAACTTTTGTATGGGAAAAGTCATCTCCGGTGAACTTTTGTATTGGGAAAGTCATCTCCGGTGAACTTTTGTATTGGGAAAGTCATCTCCGGTGAACTTTTGTATGGGAAAAGTCATCTCCGGTGAACTTTTGTATTGGGAAAGTCATCTCCGGTGAACTTTTGTATTGGGAAAGTCATCTCCGGTGAACTTTTGTATTGGGAAAGTCGTGCCCGGTGAACTTTTGTATTGGGAAAGTCGTGCCCGGTGAACTTTTGTATTGGGAAAGTCATGCCCGGTGAACTTTTATATTGGGAAAGTCATCTCCGGTGAACTTTTGTATTGGGAAAGTCATCTCCGGTGAACTTTTGTTGGGAAAAGTCATCTCCGGTGAACTTTTGTATTGGGAAAGTCATCTCCGGTGAACTTTTGTATGGGAAAAGTCATCTCCGGTGAACTTTTGTATTGGGAAAGTCATCTCCGGTGAACTTTTGTATGGGAAAAGTCATCTCCGGTGAACTTTTGTATTGGGAAAGTCATCTCCGGTGAACTTTTGTATGGGAAAAGTCATCTCCGGTGAACTTTTGTATTGGGAAAGTCATGCCCGGTGAACTTTTGTATTGGGAAAGTCGTGCCCGGTGAACTTTTGTATTGGGAAAGTCATGCCCGGTGAACTTTTATATTGGGAAAGTCATCTCCGGTGAACTTTTGTATTGGGAAAGTCATCTCCGGTGAACTTTTGTATTGGGAAAGTCATCTCCGGTGAACTTTTGTATTGGGAAAGTCATCTCCGGTGAACTTTTGTATGGGAAAAGTCATCTCCGGTGAACTTTTGTATTGGGAAAGTCATCTCCGGTGAACTTTTGTATGGGAAAAGTCATCTCCGGTGAACTTTTGTATTGGGAAAGTCATTTCCGGTGAACTTTTGTATGGGAAAAGTCATCTCCGGTGAACTTTTGTATTGGGAAAGTCATGCCCGGTGAACTTTTGTATTGGGAAAGTCGTGCCCGGTGAACTTTTGTATTGGGAAAGTCATGCCCGGTGAACTTTTATATTGGGAAAGTCATCTCCGGTGAACTTTTGTATTGGGAAAGTCGTGCCCGGTGAACTTTTGTATTGGGAAAGTCATCTCCGGTGAACTTTTGTATTGGGAAAGTCATCTCCGGTGAACTTTTGTATGGGAAAAGTCATCTCCGGTGAACTTTTGTATGGGAAAAGTCATCTCCGGTGAACTTTTGTATGGGAAAAGTCATCTCCGGTGAACTTTTGTATGGGAAAAGTCATCTCCGGTGAACTTTTGTATTGGGAAAGTCATCTCCGGTGAACTTTTGTATGGGAAAAGTCATCTCCGGTGAACTTTTGTATTGGGAAAGTCATCTCCGGTGAACTTTTGTATGGGAAAAGTCATCTCCGGTGAACTTTTGTATTGGGAAAGTCATCTCCGGTGAACTTTTGTATGGGAAAAGTCATCTCCGGTGAACTTTTGTATTGGGAAAGTCATCTCCGGTGAACTTTTGTATTGGGAAAGTCATGCCCGGTGAACTTTTGTATTGGGAAAGTCATCTCCGGTGAACTTTTGTATGGGAAAAGTCATCTCCGGTGAACTTTTGTATTGGGAAAGTCATGCCCGGTGAACTTTTGTATGGGAAAAGTCATCTCCGGTGAACTTTTGTATGGGAAAAGTCATCTCCGGTGAACTTTTGTATTGGGAAAGTCATCTCCGGTGAACTTTTGTATGGGAAAAGTCATCTCCGGTGAACTTTTGTATTGGGAAAGTCATGCCCGGTGAACTTTTGTATTGGGAAAGTCATCTCCGGTGAACTTTTGTATTGGGAAAGTCATCTCCGGTGAACTTTTGTATTGGGAAAGTCATCTCCGGTGAACTTTTGTATTGGGAAAGTCATCTCCGGTGAACTTTTGTATGGGAAAAGTCATCTCCGGTGAACTTTTGTATTGGGAAAGTCATCTCCGGTGAACTTTTGTATTGGGAAAGTCATGCCCGGTGAACTTTTGTATGGGAAAAGTCATCTCCGGTGAACTTTTGTATGGGAAAAGTCATCTCCGGTGAACTTTTGTATTGGGAAAGTCATCTTCGGTGAACTTTTGTATTGGGAAAGTCATCTCCGGTGAACTTTTGTATTGGGAAAGTCATCTCCGGTGAACTTTTGTATGGGAAAAGTCATCTCCGGTGAACTTTTGTATGGGAAAAGTCATCTCCGGTGAACTTTTGTATTGGGAAAGTCATCTCCGGTGAACTTTTGTATGGGAAAAGTCATCTCCGGTGAACTTTTGTATTGGGAAAGTCATGCCCGGTGAACTTTTATATTGGGAAAGTCATCTCCGGTGAACTTTTGTATGGGAAAAGTCATCTCCGGTGAACTTTTGTATGGGAAAAGTCATCTCCGGTGAACTTTTGTATGGGAAAAGTCATCTCCGGTGAACTTTTGTATTGGGAAAGTCATCTCCGGTGAACTTTTGTATTGGGAAAGTCATCTCCGGTGAACTTTTGTATGGGAAAAGTCATCTCCGGTGAACTTTTGTATGGGAAAAGTCATCTCCGGTGAACTTTTGTATTGGGAAAGTCATCTCCGGTGAACTTTTGTATTGGGAAAGTCATCTCCGGTGAACTTTTGTATTGGGAAAGTCATCTCCGGTGAACTTTTGTATTGGGAAAGTCATCTCCGGTGAACTTTTGTATGGGAAAAGTCATCTCCGGTGAACTTTTGTATTGGGAAAGTCATCTCCGGTGAACTTTTGTATGGGAAAAGTCATCTCCGGTGAACTTTTGTATTGGGAAAGTCATCTCCGGTGAACTTTTGTATGGGAAAAGTCATCTCCGGTGAACTTTTGTATTGGGAAAGTCATCTCCGGTGAACTTTTGTATGGGAAAAGTCATCTCCGGTGAACTTTTGTATTGGGAAAGTCATCTCCGGTGAACTTTTGTATTGGGAAAGTCATCTCCGGTGAACTTTTGTATGGGAAAAGTCATCTCCGGTGAACTTTTGTATTGGGAAAGTCATCTCCGGTGAACTTTTGTATGGGAAAAGTCATCTCCGGTGAACTTTTGTATGGGAAAAGTCATCTCCGGTGAACTTTTGTATTGGGAAAGTCATCTCCGGTGAACTTTTGTATGGGAAAAGTCATCTCCGGTGAACTTTTGTATTGGGAAAGTCATCTCCGGTGAACTTTTGTATGGGAAAAGTCATCTCCGGTGAACTTTTGTATTGGGAAAGTCATCTCCGGTGAACTTTTGTATTGGGAAAGTCATCTCCGGTGAACTTTTGTATGGGAAAAGTCATCTCCGGTGAACTTTTGTATGGGAAAAGTCATCTCCGGTGAACTTTTGTATGGGAAAAGTCATCTCCGGTGAACTTTTGTATGGGAAAAGTCATCTCCGGTGAACTTTTGTATGGGAAAAGTCATCTCCGGTGAACTTTTGTATGGGAAAAGTCATCTCCGGTGAACTTTTGTATTGGGAAAGTCATCTCCGGTGAACTTTTGTATGGGAAAAGTCATCTCCGGTGAACTTTTGTATTGGGAAAGTCATGCCCGGTGAACTTTTGTATTGGGAAAGTCATCTCCGGTGAACTTTTGTATTGGGAAAGTCATCTCCGGTGAACTTTTGTATTGGGAAAGTCATCTCCGGTGAACTTTTGTATTGGGAAAGTCATCTCCGGTGAACTTTTGTATGGGAAAAGTCATCTCCGGTGAACTTTTGTATTGGGAAAGTCATCTCCGGTGAACTTTTGTATTGGGAAAGTCATGCCCGGTGAACTTTTGTATGGGAAAAGTCATCTCCGGTGAACTTTTGTATGGGAAAAGTCATCTCCGGTGAACTTTTGTATTGGGAAAGTCATCTCCGGTGAACTTTTGTATTGGGAAAGTCATCTCCGGTGAACTTTTGTATTGGGAAAGTCATCTCCGGTGAACTTTTGTATGGGAAAAGTCATCTCCGGTGAACTTTTGTATGGGAAAAGTCATCTCCGGTGAACTTTTGTATTGGGAAAGTCATCTCCGGTGAACTTTTGTATGGGAAAAGTCATCTCCGGTGAACTTTTGTATTGGGAAAGTCATGCCCGGTGAACTTTTATATTGGGAAAGTCATCTCCGGTGAACTTTTGTATGGGAAAAGTCATCTCCGGTGAACTTTTGTATGGGAAAAGTCATCTCCGGTGAACTTTTGTATGGGAAAAGTCATCTCCGGTGAACTTTTGTATTGGGAAAGTCATCTCCGGTGAACTTTTGTATTGGGAAAGTCATCTCCGGTGAACTTTTGTATGGGAAAAGTCATCTCCGGTGAACTTTTGTATGGGAAAAGTCATCTCCGGTGAACTTTTGTATTGGGAAAGTCATCTCCGGTGAACTTTTGTATTGGGAAAGTCATCTCCGGTGAACTTTTGTATTGGGAAAGTCATCTCCGGTGAACTTTTGTATTGGGAAAGTCATCTCCGGTGAACTTTTGTATGGGAAAAGTCATCTCCGGTGAACTTTTGTATTGGGAAAGTCATCTCCGGTGAACTTTTGTATGGGAAAAGTCATCTCCGGTGAACTTTTGTATTGGGAAAGTCATCTCCGGTGAACTTTTGTATGGGAAAAGTCATCTCCGGTGAACTTTTGTATTGGGAAAGTCATCTCCGGTGAACTTTTGTATGGGAAAAGTCATCTCCGGTGAACTTTTGTATTGGGAAAGTCATCTCCGGTGAACTTTTGTATTGGGAAAGTCATCTCCGGTGAACTTTTGTATGGGAAAAGTCATCTCCGGTGAACTTTTGTATTGGGAAAAGTCATCTCCGGTGAACATTTGTATTGGGAAAGTCATCTCCGGTGAACTTTTATATTGGGAAAGTCATCTCCGGTGAACTTTTGTATGGGAAAAGTCATCTCCGGTGAACTTTTGTATGGGAAAAGTCATCTCCGGTGAACTTTTGTATGGGAAAAGTCATCTCCGGTGAACTTTTGTATGGGAAAAGTCATCTCCGGTGAACTTTTGTATTGGGAAAGTCATCTCCGGTGAACTTTTGTATTGGGAAAGTCATCTCCGGTGAACTTTTGTATGGGAAAAGTCATCTCCGGTGAACTTTTGTATGGGAAAAGTCATCTCCGGTGAACTTTTGTATTGGGAAAGTCATGCCCGGTGAACTTTTATATTGGGAAAGTCATCTCCGGTGAACTTTTGTATTGGGAAAGTCATGCCCGGTGAACTTTTGTATTGGGAAAGTCATGCCCGGTGAACTTTTATATTGGGAAAGTCATCTCCGGTGAACTTTTGTATTGGGAAAGTCATCTCCGGTGAACTTTTGTATGGGAAAAGTCATCTCCGGTGAACTTTTGTATGGGAAAAGTCATCTCCGGTGAACTTTTGTATGGGAAAAGTCATCTCCGCTGAACTTTTGTATGGGAAAAGTCATCTCCGGTGAACTTTTGTATTGGGAAAGTCATCTCCGGTGAACTTTTGTATGGGAAAAGTCATCTCCGGTGAA
The DNA here is from genome assembly GCF_047663935.1 of Musca autumnalis. Lineage (NCBI taxonomy): Eukaryota > Metazoa > Arthropoda > Insecta > Diptera > Muscidae > Musca > Musca autumnalis. The sequence goes on from NW_027411691.1 coordinate 17,436, forward strand.
CTTTTGTATTGGGAAAGTCATCTCCGGTGAACTTTTGTATGGGAAAAGTCATCTCCGGTGAACTTTTGTATTGGGAAAGTCATCTCCGGTGAACTTTTGTATTGGGAAAGTCATCTCCGGTGAACTTTTGTATGGGAAAAGTCATCTCCGGTGAACTTTTGTATTGGGAAAGTCATCTCCGGTGAACTTTTGTATGGGAAAAGTCATCTCCGGTGAACTTTTGTATTGGGAAAGTCATGCCCGGTGAACTTTTGTATTGGGAAAGTCATGCCCGGTGAACTTTTATATTGGGAAAGTCATCTCCGGTGAACTTTTGTATTGGGAAAGTCATCTCCGGTGAACTTTTGTATGGGAAAAGTCATCTCCGGTGAACTTTTGTATTGGGAAAGTCATCTCCGGTGAACTTTTGTATGGGAAAAGTCATCTCCGGTGAACTTTTGTATGGGAAAAGTCATCTCCGGTGAACTTTTGTATTGGGAAAGTCATCTCCGGTGAACTTTTGTATGGGAAAAGTCATCTCCGGTGAACTTTTGTATTGGGAAAGTCATCTCCGGTGAACTTTTGTATGGGAAAAGTCATCTCCGGTGAACTTTTGTATGGGAAAAGTCATCTCCGGTGAACTTTTGTATTGGGAAAGTCATCTCCGGTGAACTTTTGTATTGGGAAAGTCATCTCCGGTGAACTTTTGTATGGGAAAAGTCATCTCCGGTGAACTTTTGTATTGGGAAAGTCATCTCCGGTGAACTTTTGTATTGGGAAAGTCATCTCCGGTGAACTTTTGTATTGGGAAAGTCATCTCCGGTGAACTTTTGTATGGGAAAAGTCATCTCCGGTGAACTTTTGTATTGGGAAAGTCATGCCCGGTGAACTTTTGTATTGGGAAAGTCATGCCCGGTGAACTTTTATATTGGGAAAGTCATCTCCGGTGAACTTTTATATTGGGAAAGTCATCTCCGGTGAACTTTTGTATGGGAAAAGTCATCTCCGGTGAACTTTTGTATGGGAAAAGTCATCTCCGGTGAACTTTTGTATGGGAAAAGTCATCTCCGGTGAACTTTTGTATTGGGAAAGTCATCTCCGGTGAACTTTTGTATTGGGAAAGTCGTGCCCGGTGAACTTTTATATGGGAAAAGTCATCTCCGGTGAACTTTTGTATGGGAAAAGTCATCTCCGGTGAACTTTTGTATTGGGAAAGTCATGCCCGGTGAACTTTTGTATTGGGAAAGTCATCTCCGGTGAACTTTTGTATTGGGAAAGTCATGCCCGGTGAACTTTTGTATTGGGAAAGTCATCTCCGGTGAACTTTTTTATTGGGAAAGTCATCTCCGGTGAACTTTTGTATGGGAAAAGTCATCTCCGGTGAACTTTGGTATTGGGAAAGTCATCTCCGGTGAACTTTTGTATGGGAAAAGTCATCTCCGGTGAACTTTTGTATTGGGAAAGTCATCTCCGGTGAACTTTTGTATAGGAAAAGTCATCTCCGGTGAACTTTTGTATTGGGAAAGTCATCTCCGGTGAACTTTTGTATTGGGAAAGTCATCTCCGGTGAACTTTTGTATGGGAAAAGTCATCTCCGGTGAACCTTTGTATTGGGAAAGTCATCTCCGGTGAACTTTTGTATTGGGAAAGTCATGCCCGGTGAACTTTTGTATGGGAAAAGTCATCTCCGGTGAACTTTTGTATGGGAAAAGTCATCTCCGGTGAACTTTTGTATTGGGAAAGTCATCTCCGGTGAACTTTTGTATTGGGAAAGTCATCTCCGGTGAACTTTTGTATTGGGAAAGTCATCTCCTGTGAACTTTTGTATGGGAAAAGTCATCTCCGGTGAACTTTTGTATTGGGAAAGTCATCTCCGGTGAACTTTTGTATGGGAAAAGTCATCTCCGGTGAACTTTTGTATTGGGAAAGTCGTGCCCGGTGAACTTTTGTATTGGGAAAGTCATGCCCGGTGAACTTTTGTATTGGGAAAGTCATCTCCGGTGAACTTTTGTATGGGAAAAGTAATCTCCGGTGAACTTTTGTATTGGGAAAGTCATCTTCGGTGAACTTTTGTATTGGGAAAGACATCTCCGGTGAACTTTTGTATGGGAAAAGTCATCTCCGGTGAACTTTTGTATTGGGAAAGTCATCTCCGGTGAACTTTTGTATTGGGAAAGTCATCTCCGGTGAACTTTTGTATTGGGAAAGTCATCTCCGGTGAACTTTTGTATGGGAAAAGTCATCTCCGGTGAACTTTTGTATGGGAAAAGTCATCTCCGGTGAACTTTTGTATTGGGAATGTCATATCCGGTGAACTTTTGTATTGGGAAAGTCATCTCCGGTGAACTTTTGTATGGGAAAAGTCATCTCCGGTGAACTTTTGTATTGGGAATGTCATCTCCGGTGAACTTTTGTATGGGAAAAGTCATCTCCGGTGAACTTTTGTATTGGGAAAGTCATCTCCGGTGAACTTTTGTATTGGGAAAGTCATGCCCGGTGAACTTTTGTATTGGGAAAGTCATCTCCGGTGAACTTTTGTATGGGAAAAGTAATCTCCGGTGAACTTTTGTATTGGGAAAGTCATCTCCGGTGAACTTTTGTATTGGGAAAGTCATGCCCGGTGAACTTTTGTATGGGAAAAGTCATCTCCGGTGAACTTTTGTATTGGGAAAGTCATCTCCGGTGAACTTTTGTATTGGGAAAGTCATCTCCGGTGAACTTTTGTATGGGAAAAGTCATCTCCGGTGAACTTTTGTATTGGGAATGTCATCTCCGGTGAACTTTTGTATGGGAAAAGTCATCTCCGGTGAACTTTTGTATTGGGAAAGTCATCTCCGGTGAACTTTTGTATTGGGAAAGACATCTCCGGTGAACTTTTGTATGGGAAAAGTCATCTCCGGTGAACTTTTGTATTGGGAAAGTCATCTCCGGTGAACTTTTGTATGGGAAAAGTCATCTCCGGTGAACTTTTGTATTGGGAAAGTCATGCCCGGTGAACTTTTGTATTGGGAAAGTCATGCCCGGTGAACTTTTATATTGGGAAAGTCATCTCCGGTGAACTTTTGTATTGGGAAAGTCATCTCCGGTGAACTTTTGTATTGGGAAAGTCATCTCCGGTGAACTTTTGTATGGGAAAAGTCATCTCCGGTGAACTTTTGTATTGGGAAAGTCATCTCCGGTGAACTTTTGTATGGGAAAAGTCATCTCCGGTGAACTTTTGTATTGGGAAAGTCATCTCCGGTGAACTTTTGTATTGGGAAAGTCATCTCCGGTGAACTTTTGTATGGGAAAAGTCATCTCCGGTGAACTTTTGTATTGGGAAAGTCATGCCCGGTGAACTTTTGTATTGGGAAAGTCATGCCCGGTGAACTTTTGTATTGGGAAAGTCATGCCCGGTGAACTTTTATATTGGGAAAGTCATCTCCGGTGAACTTTTGTATTGGGAAAGTCATCTCCGGTGAACTTTTGTATGGGAAAGTCATCTCCGGTGAACTTTTGTATGGGAAAAGTCATCTCCGGTGAACTTTTGTATTGGGAAAGTCATCTCCGGTGAACTTTTGTATTGGGAAAGTCATCTCCGGTGAACTTTTGTATGGGAAAAGTCATGCCCGGTGAACTTTTGTATGGGAAAAGTCATCTCCGGTGAACTTTTGTATTGGGAAAGTCATCTCCGGTGAACTTTTGTATTGGGAAAGTCATCTCCGGTGAACTTTTGTATGGGAAAAGTCATCTCCGGTGAACTTTTGTATTGGGAAAGTCATCTCCGGTGAACTTTTGTATTGGGAAAGTCATCTCCGGTGAACTTTTGTATGGGAAAAGTCATCTCCGGTGAACTTTTGTATTGGGAAAGTCATCTCCGGTGAACTTTTGTATGGGAAAAGTAATCTCCGGTGAACTTTTGTATTGGGAAAGTCATGCCCGGTGAACTTTTGTATTGGGAAAGTCATCTCCGGTGAACTTTTGTATTGGGAAAGTCATGCCGGGTGAACTTTTGTATTGGGAAAGTCATGCCCGGTGAACTTTTGTATTGGGAAAGTCATGCCCGGTGAACTTTTGTATTGGGAAAGTCATGCCCGGTGAACTTTTGTATTGGGAAAGTCATGCCCGGTGAACTTTTGTATTGGGAAAAGTCATCTCCGGTGAACTTTTGTATTGGGAAAGTCATCTCCGGTGAACTTTTGTATTGGGAAAGTCATCTCCGGTGAACTTTTGTATTGGGAAAGTCATCTCCGGTGAACTTTTGTATGGGAAAAGTCATCTCCGGTGAACTTTTTTATTGGGAAAGTCATCTCCGGTGAACTTTTGTATGGGAAAAGTCATCTCCGGTGAACTTTTGTATTGGGAAAGTCATCTCCGGTGAACTTTTGTATTGGGAAAGTCATCTCCGGTGAACTTTTGTATGGGAAAAGTCATCTCCGGTGAACTTTTGTATTGGGAAAGTCATCTCCGGTGAACTTTTGTATGGGAAAAGTCATCTCCGGTGAACTTTTGTATTGGGAAAGTCATGCCCGGTGAACTTTTGTATTGGGAAAGTCATCTCCGGTGAACTTTTGTATGGGAAAAGTCATCTCCGGTGAACTTTTGTATTGGGAAAGTCATGCCCGGTGAACTTTTGTATTGGGAAAGTCATCTCCGGTGAACTTTTGTATTGGGAAAGTCATCTCCGGTGAACTTTTGTATTGGGAAAGTCATGCCCGGTGAACTTTTATATTGGGAAAGTCATCTCCGGTGAACTTTTGTATTGGGAAAGTCATCTCCGGTGAACTTTTGTATGGGAAAAGTCATCTCCGGTGAACTTTTGTATTGGGAAAGTCATCTCCGGTGAACTTTTGTATGGGAAAAGTCATGCCCGGTGAACTTTTGTATTGGGAAAGTCATCTCCGGTGAACTTTTGTATTGGGAAAGTCATCTCCGGTGAACTTTTGTATGGGAAAAGTCATCTCCGGTGAACTTTTGTATTGGGAAAGTCATCTCCGGTGAACTTTTGTATGGGAAAAGTCATCTCCGGTGAACTTTTGTATTGGGAAAGTCATCTCCGGTGAACTTTTGTATGGGAAAAGTCATCTCCGGTGAACTTTTGTATTGGGAAAGTCATCTCCGGTGAACTTTTGTATTGGGAAAGTCATCTCCGGTGAACTTTTGTATGGGAAAAGTCATCTCCGATGAACTTTTGTATGGGAAAAGTCATCTCCGGTGAACTTTTGTATTGGGAAAGTCATCTCCGGTGAACTTTTGTATTGGGAAAGTCATCTCCGGTAAATTTTGTATGGGAAAAGTCATCTCCGGTGAACTTTTGTATTGGGAAAGTCATCTCCGGTGAACTTTTGTATTGGGAAAGTCATCTCCGGTGAACTTTTGTATTGGGAAAGTCATCTCCGGTGAACTTTTGTATGGGAAAAGTCATCTCCGGTGAACTTTTGTATTGGGAAAGTCATCTCCGGTGAACTTTTGTATTGGGAAAGTCATCTCCGGTGAACTTTTGTATGGGAAAAGTCATCTCCGGTGAACTTTTGTATTGGGAAAGTCATCTCCGGTGAACTTTTGTATGGGAAAAGTCATCTCCGGTGAACTTTTGTATTGGGAAAGTCATGCCCGGTGAACTTTTGTATTGGGAAAGTCATGCCCGGTGAATTTTTATATTGGGAAAGTCATCTCCGGTGAACTTTTGTATTGGGAAAGTCATCTCCGGTGAACTTTTGTATTGGGAAAGTCATCTCCGGTGAACTTTTGTATTGGGAAAGTCATCTCCGGTGAACTTTTGTATTGGGAAAGTCATCTCCGGTGAACTTTTGAATGGGAAAAGTCATCTCCGGTGAACTTTTGTATTGGGAAAGTCATCTCCGGTGAACTTTTGTATTGGGAAAGTCATCTCCGGTGAACTTTTGTATGGGAAAAGTCATCTCCGGTGAACTTTTGTATTGGGAAAGTCAACTCCGGTGAACTTTTGTATGGGAAAAGTCATCTCCGGTGAACTTTTGTATTGGGAAAGTCATCTCCGGTGAACTTTTGTATGGGAAAAGTCATCTCCGGTGAACTTTTGTATTGGGAAAGTCATCTACGGTGAACTTTTGTATTAGGAAAGTCATCTCCGGTGAACTTTTGTATTGGGAAAGTCATCTCCGGTGAACTTTTGTATGGGAAAAGTCATCTCCGGTGAACTTTTGTATTGGGAAAGTCATGCCCAGTGAACTTTTGTATTGGGAAAGTCATCTCCGGTGAACTTTTGTATTGGGAAAGTGATCTCCGGTGAACTTTTGTATTGGGAAAGTCATCTCCGGTGAACTTTTGTATTGGGAAAGTCAACTCCGGTGAACTTTTGTATGGGAAAAGTCATCTCCGGTGAACTTTTGTATTGGGAAAGTCAACTCCGGTGAACTTTTGTATGGGAAAAGTCATCTCCGGTGAACTTTTGTATTGGGAAAGTCATCTCCGGTGAACTTTTGTATGGGAAAAGTCATCTCCGGTGAACTTTTGTATTGGGAAAGTCATCTCCGGTGAACTTTTGTATGGGAAAAGTCATCTCCGGTGAACTTTTGTATTGGAAAAGTCATGCCCGGTGAACTTTTGTATTGGGAAAGTCATCTCCGGTGAACTTTTGTATGGGAAAAGTCATCTCCGGTGAACTTTTGTATTGGGAAAGTCATCTCCGGTGAACTTTTGTATTGGGAAAGTCATGCCCGGTGAACTTTTGTATGGGAAAAGTCATCTCCGGTGAACTTTTGTATTGGGAAAGTCATCTCCGGTGAACTTTTGTATGGGAAAAGTCATCTCCGGTGAACTTTTGTATTGGGAAAGTCATCTCCGGTGAACTTTTGTATGGGAAAAGTCATCTCCGGTGAACTTTTGTATTGGGAAAGTCATCTCCGGTGAACTTTTGTATTGGGAAAGTCATCTCCGGTGAACTTTTGTATGGGAAAAGTCATCTCCGGTGAACTTTTGTATTGGGAAAGTCATCTCCGGTGAACTTTTGTATGGGAAAAGTCATCTCCGGTGAACTTTTGTATTGGGAAAGTCATGCCCGGTGAACTTTTGTATTGGGAAAGTCATGCCCGGTGAACTTTTATATTGGGAAAGTCATCTCCGGTGAACTTTTGTATTGGGAAAGTCATCTCCGGTGAACTTTTGTATTGGGAAAGTCATCTCCGGTGAACTTTTGTATGGGAAAAGTCATCTCCGGTGAACTTTTGTATGGGAAAAGTCATCTCCGGTGAACTTTTGTATTGGGAAAGTCATCTCCGGTGAACTTTTGTATTGGGAAAGTCATCTCCGGTGAACTTTTGTATGGGAAAAGTCATCTCCGGTGAACTTTTGTATGGGAAAAGTCATCTCCGGTGAACTTTTGTATTGGGAAAGTCATCTCCGGTGAACTTTTGTATGGGAAAAGTCATCTCCGGTGAACTTTTGTATTGGGAAAGTCATCTCCGGTGAACTTTTGTATTGGGAAAGTCATCTCCGGTGAACTTTTGTATGGGAAAAGTCATCTCCGGTGAACTTTTGTATTGGGAAAGTCATCTCCGGTGAACTTTTGTATGGGAAAAGTCATCTCCGGTGAACTTTTGTATTGGGAAAGTCATCTCCGGTGAACTTTTGTATTGGGAAAGTCATCTCCGGTGAACTTTTGTATGGGAAAAGTCATCTCCGGTGAACTTTTGTATTGGGAAAGTCATGCCCGGTGAACTTTTGTATTGGGAAAGTCATGCCCGGTGAACTTTTGTATTGGGAAAGTCATGCCCGGTGAACTTTTATATTGGGAAAGTCATCTCCGGTGAACTTTTGTATTGGGAAAGTCATCTCCGGTGAACTTTTGTATGGGAAAGTCATCTCCGGTGAACTTTTGTATGGGAAAAGTCATCTCCGGTGAACTTTTGTATGGGAAAAGTCATCTCCGGTGAACTTTTGTATGGGAAAAGTCATCTCCGGTGAACTTTTGTATTGGGAAAGTCATGCCCGGTGAACTTTTGTATTGGGAAAGTCATGCCCGGTGAACTTTTATATTGGGAAAGTCATCTCCGGTGACTTTTGTATTGGGAAAGTCATCTCCGGTGAACTTTTGTATGGGAAAAGTCATCTCCGGTGAACTTTTGTATTGGGAAAGTCATCTCCGGTGAACTTTTGTATGGGAAAAGTCATCTCCGGTGAACTTTTGTATTGGGAAAGTCATGCCCGGTGAACTTTTGTATTGGGAAAGTCATGCCCGGTGAACTTTTATATTGGGAAAGTCATCTCCGGTGAACTTTTGTATTGGGAAAGTCATCTCCGGTGAACTTTTGTATGGGAAAAGTCATCTCCGGTGAACTTTTGTATTGGGAAAGTCATGCCCGGTGAACTTTTGTATGGGAAAAGTCATCTCCGGTGAACTTTTGTATGGGAAAAGTCATCTCCGGTGAACTTTTGTATGGGAAAAGTCATCTCCGGTGAACTTTTGTATTGGGAAAGTCATCTCCGGTGAACTTTTGTATGGGAAAAGTCATCTCCGGTGAACTTTTGTATTGGGAAAGTCATGCCCGGTGAACTTTTGTATTGGGAAAGTCATCTCCGATGAACTTTTGTATTGGGAAAGTCATCTCCGGTGAACTTTTGTATTGGGAAAGTCATCTCCGGTGAACTTTTGTATTGGGAAAGTCATCTCCGGTGAACTTTTGTATGGGAAAAGTCATCTCCGGTGAACTTTTGTATTGGGAAAGTCATCTCCGGTGAACTTTTGTATGGGAAAAGTCATGCCCGATGAACTTTTATATTGGGAAAGTCATCTCCGGTGAACTTTTGTATTGGGAAAGTCATCTCCGGTGAACTTTTGTATTGGGAAAGTCATGCCCGGTGAACTTTTGTATTGGGAAAGTCATGCCCGGTGAACTTTTGTATGGGAAAAGTCATCTCCGGTGAACTTTTGTATGGGAAAAGTCATCTCCGGTGAACTTTTGTATTGGGAAAGTCATCTCCGGTGAACTTTTGTATGGGAAAAGTCATCTCCGGTTAACTTTTGTATTGGGAAAGTCGTGCCCGGTGAACTTTTGTATTGGGAAAGTCATCTCCGATGAACTTTTGTATTGGGAAAGTCGTGCCCGGTGAACTTTTGTATTGGGAAAGTCATGCCCGGTGAACTTTTATATTGGGAAAGTCATCTCCGGTGAACTTTTGTATTGGGAAAGTCATCTCCGGTGAACTTTTGTATTGGGAAAGTCATGCCCGGTGAACTTTTATATTGGGAAAGTCATCTCCGGTGAACTTTTGTATTGGGAAAGTCATGCCCGGTGAACTTTTGTATTGGGAAAGTCATGCCTGGTGAACTTTTATATTGGGAAAGTCATCTCCGGTGAACTTTTGTATTGGGAAAGTCATCTCCGGTGAACTTTTGTATGGGAAAAGTCATCTCCGGTGAACTTTTGTATGGGAAAAGTCATCTCCGGTGAACTTTTGTATGGGAAAAGTCATCTCCGGTGAACTTTTGTATTGGGAAAGTCATCTCCGGTGAACTTTTGTATGGGAAAAGTCATCTCCGGTGAACTTTTGTATTGGGAAAGTCATCTCCGGTGAACTTTTGTATGGGAAAAGTCATCTCCGGTGAACTTTTGTATTGGGAAAGTCATCTCCGGTGAACTTTTGTATTGGGAAAGTCATCTCCGGTGAACTTTTGTATGGGAAAAGTCATCTCCGGTGAACTTTTGTATTGGGAAAGTCATCTCCGGTGAACTTTTGTATGGGAAAAGTCATCTCCGGTGAACTTTTGTATTGGGAAAGTCATGCCCGGTGAACTTTTGTATTGGGAAAGTCATGCCCGGTGAACTTTTATATTGGGAAAGTCATCTCCGGTGAACTTTTGTATTGGGAAAGTCATCTCCGGTGAACTTTTGTATGGGAAAAGTCATCTCCGGTGAACTTTTGTATTGGGAAAGTCATCTCCGGTGAACTTTTGTATGGGAAAAGTCATCTCCGGTGAACTTTTGTATTGGGAAAGTCATCTCCGGTGAACTTTTGTATTGGGAAAGTCATCTCCGGTGAACTTTTGTATGGGAAAAGTCATCTCCGGTGAACTTTTGTATTGGGAAAGTCATCTCCGGTGAACTTTTGTATGGGAAAAGTCATCTCCGGTGAACTTTTGTATTGGGAAAGTCATCTCCGGTGAACTTTTGTATGGGAAAAGTCATCTCCGGTGAACTTTTGTATTGGGAAAGTCATCTCCGGTGAACTTTTGTATGGGAAAAGTCATCTCCGGTGAACTTTTGTATTGGGAAAGTCATCTCCGGTGAACTTTTATATTGGGAAAGTAATGCCCGGTGAACTTTTGTATTGGGAAAGTCATCTCCGGTGAACTTTTATATTGGGAAAGTCATCTCCGGTGAACTTTTGTATTGGGAAAGTCATCTCCGGTGAACTTTTGTATTGGGAAAGTCATCTCCGGTGAACTTTTGTATTGGGAAAGTCATCTCCGGTGAACTTTTGTATGGGAAAAGTCATCTCCGGTGAACTTTTGTATGGGAAAAGTCATCTCCGGTGAACTTTTGTATTGGGAAAGTCATCTCCGGTGAACTTTTGTATGGGAAAAGTCATCTCCGGTGAACTTTTGTATTGGGAAAGTCATCTCCGGTGAACTTTTGTATGGGAAAAGTCATCTCCGGTGAACTTTTGTATTGGGAAAGTCATCTCCGGTGAACTTTTGTATTGGGAAAGTCATCTCCGGTGAACTTTTGTATGGGAAAAGTCATCTCCGGTGAACTTTTGTATTGGGAAAGTCATGCCCGGTGAACTTTTGTATTGGGAAAGTCATGCCCGGTGAACTTTTGTATTGGGAAAGTCATGCCCGGTGAACTTTTATATTGGGAAAGTCATCTCCGGTGAACTTTTGTATTGGGAAAGTCATCTCCGGTGAACTTTTGTATGGGAAAGTCATCTCCGGTGAACTTTTGTATGGGAAAAGTCATCTCCGGTGAACTTTTGTATGGGAAAAGTCATCTCCGGTGAACTTTTGTATGGGAAAAGTCATCTCCGGTGAACTTTTGTATTGGGAAAGTCATGCCCGGTGAACTTTTGTATTGGGAAAGTCATGCCCGGTGAACTTTTATATTGGGAAAGTCATCTCCGGTGAACTTTTGTATTGGGAAAGTCATCTCCGGTGAACTTTTGTATGGGAAAAGTCATCTCCGGTGAACTTTTGTATTGGGAAAGTCATCTCCGGTGAACTTTTGTATGGGAAAAGTCATCTCCGGTGAACTTTTGTATTGGGAAAGTCATGCCCGGTGAACTTTTGTATTGGGAAAGTCATGCCCGGTGAACTTTTATATTGGGAAAGTCATCTCCGGTGAACTTTTGTATTGGGAAAGTCATCTCCGGTGAACTTTTGTATGGGAAAAGTCATCTCCGGTGAACTTTTGTATTGGGAAAGTCATGCCCGGTGAACTTTTGTATGGGAAAAGTCATCTCCGGTGAACTTTTGTATGGGAAAAGTCATCTCCGGTGAACTTTTGTATGGGAAAAGTCATCTCCGGTGAACTTTTGTATTGGGAAAGTCATCTCCGGTGAACTTTTGTATGGGAAAAGTCATCTCCGGTGAACTTTTGTATTGGGAAAGTCATGCCCGGTGAACTTTTGTATTGGGAAAGTCATCTCCGATGAACTTTTGTATTGGGAAAGTCATCTCCGGTGAACTTTTGTATTGGGAAAGTCATCTCCGGTGAACTTTTGTATTGGGAAAGTCATCTCCGGTGAACTTTTGTATGGGAAAAGTCATCTCCGGTGAACTTTTGTATTGGGAAAGTCATCTCCGGTGAACTTTTGTATGGGAAAAGTCATGCCCGGTGAACTTTTATATTGGGAAAGTCATCTCCGGTGAACTTTTGTATTGGGAAAGTCATCTCCGGTGAACTTTTGTATTGGGAAAGTCATGCCCGGTGAACTTTTGTATTGGGAAAGTCATGCCCGGTGAACTTTTGTATGGGAAAAGTCATCTCCGGTGAACTTTTGTATGGGAAAAGTCATCTCCGGTGAACTTTTGTATGGGAAAAGTCATCTCCGGTGAACTTTTGTATTGGGAAAGTCATCTCCGGTGAACTTTTGTATGGGAAAAGTCATCTCCGGTTAACTTTTGTATTGGGAAAGTCGTGCCCGGTGAACTTTTGTATTGGGAAAGTCATCTCCGATGAACTTTTGTATTGGGAAAGTCGTGCCCGGTGAACTTTTGTATTGGGAAAGTCATGCCCGGTGAACTTTTATATTGGGAAAGTCATCTCCGGTGAACTTTTGTATTGGGAAAGTCATCTCCGGTGAACTTTTGTATTGGGAAAGTCATGCCCGGTGAACTTTTATATTGGGAAAGTCATCTCCGGTGAACTTTTGTATTGGGAAAGTCATGCCCGGTGAACTTTTGTATTGGGAAAGTCATGCCTGGTGAACTTTTATATTGGGAAAGTCATCTCCGGTGAACTTTTGTATTGGGAAAGTCATCTCCGGTGAACTTTTGTATGGGAAAAGTCATCTCCGGTGAACTTTTGTATGGGAAAAGTCATCTCCGGTGAACTTTTGTATGGGAAAAGTCATCTCCGGTGAACTTTTGTATTGGGAAAGTCATCTCCGGTGAACTTTTGTATGGGAAAAGTCATCTCCGGTGAACTTTTGTATTGGGAAAGTCATCTCCGGTGAACTTTTGTATGGGAAAAGTCATCTCCGGTGAACTTTTGTATTGGGAAAGTCATCTCCGGTGAACTTTTGTATTGGGAAAGTCATCTCCGGTGAACTTTTGTATGGGAAAAGTCATCTCCGGTGAACTTTTGTATTGGGAAAGTCATCTCCGGTGAACTTTTGTATGGGAAAAGTCATCTCCGGTGAACTTTTGTATTGGGAAAGTCATGCCCGGTGAACTTTTGTATTGGGAAAGTCATGCCCGGTGAACTTTTATATTGGGAAAGTCATCTCCGGTGAACTTTTGTATTGGGAAAGTCATCTCCGGTGAACTTTTGTATGGGAAAAGTCATCTCCGGTGAACTTTTGTATTGGGAAAGTCATCTCCGGTGAACTTTTGTATGGGAAAAGTCATCTCCGGTGAACTTTTGTATTGGGAAAGTCATCTCCGGTGAACTTTTGTATTGGGAAAGTCATCTCCGGTGAACTTTTGTATGGGAAAAGTCATCTCCGGTGAACTTTTGTATTGGGAAAGTCATCTCCGGTGAACTTTTGTATGGGAAAAGTCATCTCCGGTGAACTTTTGTATTGGGAAAGTCATCTCCGGTGAACTTTTGTATGGGAAAAGTCATCTCCGGTGAACTTTTGTATTGGGAAAGTCATCTCCGGTGAACTTTTGTATGGGAAAAGTCATCTCCGGTGAACTTTTGTATTGGGAAAGTCATCTCCGGTGAACTTTTATATTGGGAAAGTAATGCCCGGTGAACTTTTGTATTGGGAAAGTCATCTCCGGTGAACTTTTATATTGGGAAAGTCATCTCCGGTGAACTTTTGTATTGGGAAAGTCATCTCCGGTGAACTTTTGTATTGGGAAAGTCATCTCCGGTGAACTTTTGTATTGGGAAAGTCATCTCCGGTGAACTTTTGTATGGGAAAAGTCATCTCCGGTGAACTTTTGTATGGGAAAAGTCATCTCCGGTGAACTTTTGTATGGGAAAAGTCATCTCCGGTGAACTTTTATATTGGGAAAGTCATGCCCGGTGAACTTTTGTATTGGGAAAGTCATCTCCGGTGAACTTTTATATTGGGAAAGTCATCTCCGGTGAACTTTTGTATTGGGAAAGTCATCTCCGGTGAACTTTTGTATTGGGAAAGTCATCTCCGGTGAACTTTTGTATTGGGAAAGTCATCTCCGGTGAACTTTTGTATGGGAAAAGTCATCTCCGGTGAACTTTTGTATTGGGAAAGTCATCTCCGGTGAACTTTTGTATGGGAAAAGTCATCTCCGGTGAACTTTTGTATTGGGAAAGTCATCTCCGGTGAACTTTTATATTGGGAAAGTCATGCCCGGTGAACTTTTGTATTGGGAAAGTCATCTCCGGTGAACTTTTATATTGGGAAAGTCATCTCCGGTGAACTTTTGTATTGGGAAAGTCATCTCCGGTGAACTTTTGTATTGGGAAAGTCATCTCCGGTGAACTTTTGTATTGGGAAAGTCATCTCCGGTGAACTTTTGTATGGGAAAAGTCATCTCCGGTGAACTTTTGTATGGGAAAAGTCATCTCCGGTGAACTTTTCTATGGGAAAAGTCATCTCCGGTGAACTTTTGTATGGGAAAAGTCATCTCCGGTGAACTTTTGTATTGGGAAAGTCATCTCCGGTGAACTTTTGTATGGGAAAAGTCATCTCCGGTTAACTTTTGTATTGGGAAAGTCGTGCCCGGTGAACTTTTGTATTGGGAAAGTCATCTCCGGTGAACTTTTGTATTGGGAAAGTCGTGCCCGGTGAACTTTTGTATTGGGAAAGTCATGCCCGGTGAACTTTTATATTGGGAAAGTCATCTCCGGTGAACTTTTATATTGGGAAAGTCATCTCCGGTGAACTTTTGTATTGGGAAAGTCATCTCCGGTGAACTTTTGTATGGGAAAAGTCATCTCCGGTGAACTTTTGTATGGGAAAAGTCATCTCCGGTGAACTTTTGTATGGGAAAAGTCATCTCCGGTGAACTTTTGTATTGGGAAAGTCATCTCCGGTGAACTTTTGTATGGGAAAAGTCATCTCCGGTGAACTTTTGTATTGGGAAAGTCATCTCCGGTGAACTTTTGTATGGGAAAAGTCATCTCCGGTGAACTTTTGTATTGGGAAAGTCATCTCCGGTGAACTTTTGTATTGGGAAAGTCATCTCCGGTGAACTTTTGTATGGGAAAAGTCATCTCCGGTGAACTTTTGTATTGGGAAAGTCATCTCCGGTGAACTTTTGTATGGGAAAAGTCATCTCCGGTGAACTTTTGTATTGGGAAAGTCATGCCCGGTGAACTTTTGTATTGGGAAAGTCATGCCCGGTGAACTTTTATATTGGGAAAGTCATCTCCGGTGAACTTTTGTATTGGGAAAGTCATCTCCGGTGAACTTTTGTATTGGGAAAGTCATCTCCGGTGAACTTTTATATTGGGAAAGTAATGCCCGGTGAACTTTTGTATTGGGAAAGTCATCTCCGGTGAACTTTTATATTGGGAAAGTCATCTCCGGTGAACTTTTGTATTGGGAAAGTCATCTCCGGTGAACTTTTGTATTGGGAAAGTCATCTCCGGTGAACTTTTGTATTGGGAAAGTCATCTCCGGTGAACTTTTGTATGGGAAAAGTCATCTCCGGTGAACTTTTGTATGGGAAAAGTCATCTCCGGTGAACTTTTGTATGGGAAAAGTCATCTCCGGTGAACTTTTATATTGGGAAAGTCATGCCCGGTGAACTTTTGTATTGGGAAAGTCATCTCCGGTGAACTTTTATATTGGGAAAGTCATCTCCGGTGAACTTTTGTATTGGGAAAGTCATCTCCGGTGAACTTTTGTATTGGGAAAGTCATCTCCGGTGAACTTTTGTATTGGGAAAGTCATCTCCGGTGAACTTTTGTATGGGAAAAGTCATCTCCGGTGAACTTTTGTATTGGGAAAGTCATCTCCGGTGAACTTTTGTATGGGAAAAGTCATCTCCGGTGAACTTTTGTATTGGGAAAGTCATCTCCGGTGAACTTTTATATTGGGAAAGTCATGCCCGGTGAACTTTTGTATTGGGAAAGTCATCTCCGGTGAACTTTTATATTGGGAAAGTCATCTCCGGTGAACTTTTGTATTGGGAAAGTCATCTCCGGTGAACTTTTGTATTGGGAAAGTCATCTCCGGTGAACTTTTGTATTGGGAAAGTCATCTCCGGTGAACTTTTGTATGGGAAAAGTCATCTCCGGTGAACTTTTGTATGGGAAAAGTCATCTCCGGTGAACTTTTCTATGGGAAAAGTCATCTCCGGTGAACTTTTGTATTGGGAAAGTCATCTCCGGTGAACTTTTATATTGGGAAAGTCATGCCCGGTGAACTTTTGTATTGGGAAAGTCATCTCCGGTGAACTTTTATATTGGGAAAGTCATCTCCGGTGAACTTTTGTATTGGGAAAGTCATCTCCGGTGAACTTTTGTATTGGGAAAGTCATCTCCGGTGAACTTTTGTATTGGGAAAGTCATCTCCGGTGAACTTTTGTATGGGAAAAGTCATCTCCGGTGAACTTTTGTATTGGGAAAGTCATCTCCGGTGAACTTTTGTATTGGGAAAGTCATGCCCGGTGAACTTTTGTATTGGGAAAGTCATCTCCGGTGAACTTTTATATTGGGAAAGTCATCTCCGGTGAACTTTTGTATTGGGAAAGTCATCTCCGGTGAACTTTTGTATTGGGAAAGTCATCTCCGGTGAACTTTTGTATTGGGAAAGTCATCTCCGGTGAACTTTTGTATTGGGAAAGTCATCTCCGGTGAACTTTTGTATTGGGAAAGTCATCTCCGGTGAACTTTTGTATTGGGAAAGTCATCTCCGGTGAACTTTTGTATTGGGAAAGTCATGCCCGGTGAACTTTTATATTGGGAAAGTCATGCCCGGTGAACTTTTGTATTGGGAAAGTCATCTCCGGTGAACTTTTGTATTGGGAAAGTCATCTCCGGTGAACTTTTGTATGGGAAAAGTCATCTCCGGTGAACTTTTGTATGGGAAAAGTCATCTCCGGTGAACTTTTGTATTGGGAAAGTCATGCCCGGTGAACTTTTGTATTGGGAAAGTCATGCCCGGTGAACTTTTGTATGGGAAAAGTCATGCCCGGTGAACTTTTGTATTGGGAAAGTCATGCCCGGTGAACTTTTGTATTGGGAAAGTCATCTCCGGTG
Source organism: Musca autumnalis (assembly GCF_047663935.1). Taxonomy (NCBI): domain Eukaryota; kingdom Metazoa; phylum Arthropoda; class Insecta; order Diptera; family Muscidae; genus Musca; species Musca autumnalis. Next base: position 34,232 of record NW_027411691.1, read on the forward strand.
AACTTTTGTATTGGGAAAGTCATCTCCGGTGAACTTTTGTATTGGGAAAGTCATCTCCGGTGAACTTTTGTATGGGAAAAGTCATCTCCGGTGAACTTTTGTATTGGGAAAGTCATCTCCGGTGAACTTTTGTATTGGGAAAGTCATCTCCGGTGAACTTTTGTATGGGAAAAGTCATCTCCGGTGAACTTTTGTATTGGGAAAGTCATCTCCGGTGAACTTTTGTATGGGAAAAGTCATCTCCGGTGAACTTTTGTATTGGGAAAGTCTTGCCCGGTGAACTTTTGTATTGGGAAAGTCATGCCCGGTGAACTTTTATATTGGGAAAGTCATCTCCGGTGAACTTTTGTATTGGAAAAGTCATCTCCGGTGAACTTTTATATTGGGAAAGTCATGCCCGGTGAACTTTTGTATTGGGAAAGTCATCTCCGGTGAACTTTTATATTGGGAAAGTCATCTCCGGTGAACTTTTGTATTGGGAAAGTCATCTCCGGTGAATTTTGTATGGGAAAAGTCTTCTCCGGTGAACTTTTGTATTGGGAAAGTCATCTCCGGTGAACTTTTGTATTGGGAAAGTCATCTCCGGTGAACTTTTGTATTGGGAAAGTCATCTCCGGTGAACTTTTATATTGGGAAAGTCATGTCCGGTGAACTTTTGTATTGGGAAAGTCATGCCCGGTGAACTTTTGTATTGGGAAAGTCATCTCCGGTGAACTTTTATATTGGGAAAGTCATCTCCGGTGAACTTTTGTATGGGAAAAGTCATCTCCGGTGAACTTTTGTATGGGAAAAGTCATCTCCGGTGAACTTTTGTATTGGGAAAGTCATGCCCGGTGAACTTTTATATTGGGAAAGTCATCTCCGGTGAACTTTTGTATTGGGAAAGTCATCTCCGGTGAACTTTTGTATGGGAAAAGTCATCTCCGGTGAACTTTTGTATTGGGAAAGTCATCTCCGGTGAACTTTTGTATTGGGAAAGTCATCTCCGGTGAACTTTTGTATGGGAAAAGTCATCTCCGGTGAACTTTTGTATTGGGAAAGTCATCTCCGGTGAACTTTTGTATTGGGAAAGTCATCTCCGGTGAACTTTTGTATGGGAAAAGTCATCTCCGGTGAACTTTTGTATTGGGAAAGTCATCTCCGGTGAACTTTTGTATTGGGAAAGTCATCTCCGGTGAACTTTTGTATTGGGAAAGTCATCTCCGGTGAACTTTTGTATTGGGAAAGTCATCTCCGGTGAACTTTTGTATGGGAAAAGTCATCTCCGGTGAACTTTTGTATGGGAAAAGTCATCTCCGGTGAAATTTTGTATTGGGAAAATCATGCCCGGTGAACTTTTGTATTGGGAAAGTCATGCCCGGTGAACTTTTGTATTGGGAAGGTCATGCCCGGTGAACTTTTATATTGGGAAAGTCATCTCCGGTGAACTTTTGTATGGGAAAAGTCATCTCCGGTGAACTTTTGTATGGGAAAAGTCATCTCCGGTGAACTTTTGTATGGGAAAAGTCATCTCCGGTGAACTTTTGTATTGGGAAAGTCATCTCCGGTGAACTTTTGTATTGGGAAAGTCGTGCCCGGTGAACTTTTATATTGGGAAAGTCATCTCCGGTGAACTTTTGTATTGGGAAAGTCATGCCCGGTGAACTTTTGTATTGGGAAAGTCATGCCCGGTGAACTTTTATATTGGGAAAGTCATCTCCGGTGAACTTTTGTATTGGGAAAGTCATCTCCGGTGAACTTTTGTATGGGAAAAGTCATCTCCGGTGAACTTTGGTATGGGAAAAGTCATCTCCGGTGAACTTTTGTATTGGGAAAGTCATCTCCGGTGAACTTTTGTATTGGGAAAGTCATCTCCGGTGAACTTTTGTATGGGAAAAGTCATCTCCGGTGAACTTTTGTATGGGAAAAGTCATCTCCGGTGAACTTTTGTATTGGGAAAGTCATGCCCGGTGAACTTTTGTATTGGGAAAGTCATCTCCGGTGAACTTTTGTATTGGGAAAGTCATCTCCGGTGAACTTTTGTATGGGAAAAGTCATCTCCGGTGAACTTTTGTATTGGGAAAGTCATCTCCGGTGAACTTTTGTATGGGAAAAGTCATCTCCGGTGAACTTTTGTATTGGGAAAGTCATCTCCGGTGAACTTTTGTATTGGGAAAGTCATCTCCGGTGAACTTTTGTATTGGGAAAGTCATCTCCGGTGAACTTTTGTATTGGGAAAGTCATCTCCGGTGAACTTTTGTATGGGAAAAGTCATCTCCGGTGAACTTTTGTATGGGAAAAGTCATCTCCGGTGAACTTTTGTATTGGGAAAATCATGCCCGGTGAACTTTTGTATTGGGAAAGTCATGCCCGGTGAACTTTTGTATTGGGAAGGTCATGCCCGGTGAACTTTTATATTGGGAAAGTCATCTCCGGTGAACTTTTGTATGGGAAAAGTCATCTCCGGTGAACTTTTGTATGGGAAAAGTCATCTCCGGTGAACTTTTGTATGGGAAAAGTCATCTCCGGTGAACTTTTGTATTGGGAAAGTCATCTCCGGTGAACTTTTGTATTGGGAAAGTCGTGCCCGGTGAACTTTTATATTGGGAAAGTCATCTCCGGTGAACTTTTGTATTGGGAAAGTCATGCCCGGTGAACTTTTGTATTGGGAAAGTCATGCCCGGTGAACTTTTATATTGGGAAAGTCATCTCCGGTGAACTTTTGTATTGGGAAAGTCATCTCCGGTGAACTTTTGTATGGGAAAAGTCATCTCCGGTGAACTTTTGTATGGGAAAAGTCATCTCCGGTGAACTTTTGTATTGGGAAAGTCATCTCCGGTGAACTTTTGTATTGGGAAAGTCATCTCCGGTGAACTTTTGTATGGGAAAAGTCATCTCCGGTGAACTTTTGTATGGGAAAAGTCATCTCCGGTGAACTTTTGTATTGGGAAAGTCATGCCCGGTGAACTTTTGTATTGGGAAAGTCATCTCCGGTGAACTTTTGTATTGGGAAAGTCATGCCCGGTGAACTTTTGTATTGGGAAAGTCATCTCCGGTGAACTTTTGTATTGGGAAAGTCATCTCCGGTGAACTTTTGTATGGGAAAAGTCATCTCCGGTGAACTTTTGTATTGGGAAAGTCATCTCCGGTGAACTTTTGTATGGGAAAAGTCATCTCCGGTGAACTTTTGTATTGGGAAAGTCATCTCCGGTGAACTTTTGTATGGGAAAAGTCATCTCCGGTGAACTTTTGTATTGGGAAAGTCATCTCCGGTGAACTTTTGTATTGGGAAAGCCATCTCCGGTGAACTTTTGTATGGGAAAAGTCATCTCCGGTGAACTTTTGTATTGGGAAAGTCATCTCCGGTGAACTTTTGTATTGGGAAAGTCATGCCCGGTGAACTTTTGTATAGGAAAAGTCATCTCCGGTGAACTTTTGTATGGGAAAAGTCATCTCCGGTGAACTTTTGTATTGGGAAAGTCATCTCCGGTGAACTTTTGTATTGGGAAAGTCATCTCCGGTGAACTTTTGTATTGGGAAAGTCATCTCCGGTGAACTTTTGTATGGGAAAAGTCATCTCCGGTGAACTTTTGTATTGGAAAAGTCATCTCCGGTGAACTTTTGTATGGGAAAAGTCATCTCCGGTGAACTTTTGTATTTTGAAAGTCGTGCCCGGTGAACTTTTGTATTGGGAAAGTCATGCCCGGTGAACTTTTGTATTGGGAAAGTCATCTCCGGTGAACTTTTGTATGGGAAAAGTCATCTCCGGTGAACTTTTGTATTGGGAAAGTCATCTCCGGTGAACTTTTGTATTGGGAAAGTCATGCCCGGTGAACTTTTGTATGGGAAAAGTCATCTCCGGTGAACTTTTGTATTGGGAAAGTCATCTCCGGTGAACTTTTGTATTGGGAAAGTCATCTCCGGTAAACTTTTGTATGGGAAAAGTCATCTCCGGTGAACTTTTGTATTGGGAAAGTCATCTCCGGTGAACTTTTGTATGGGAAAAGTCATCTCCGGTGAACTTTTGTATTGGGAAAGTCATCTCCGGTGAACTTTTGTATTGGGAAAGTCATCTCCGGTGAACTTTTGTATGGGAAAAGTCATCTCCGGTGAACTTTTGTATTGGGAAAGTCATCTCCGGTGAACTTTTGTATGGGAAAAGTCATCTCCGGTGAACTTTTGTATTGGGAAAGTCATGCCCGGTGAACTTTTGTATTGGGAAAGTCATGCCCGGTGAACTTTTATATTGGGAAAATCATCTCCGGTGAACTTTTGTATTGGGAAAGTCATCTCCGGTGAACTTTTGTATTGGGAAAGTCATCTACGGTGAACTTTTGTATGGGAAAAGTCATCTCCGGTGAACTTTTGTATGGGAAAAGTCATCTCCGGTGAACTTTTGTATTGGGAAAGTCATCTCCGGTGAACTTTTGTATGGGAAAAGTCATCTCCGGTGAACTTTTGTATTGGGAAAGTCATCTCCGGTGAACTTTTGTATTGGGAAAGTCATCTCCGGTGAACTTTTGTATGGGAAAAGTCATCTCCGGTGAACTTTTGTATTGGGAAAGTCATCTCCGGTGAACTTTTGTATGGGAAAAGTCATCTCCGGTGAACTTTTGTATTGGGAAAGTCATCTCCGGTGAACTTTTGTATGGGAAAAGTCATCTCCGGTGAACTTTTGTATTGGGAAAGTCATGCCCGGTGAACTTTTGTATTGGGAAAGTCATGCCCGGTGAACTTTTGTATTGGGAAAGTCATGCCCGGTGAACTTTTATATTGGGAAAGTCATCTCCGGTGAACTTTTGTATTGGGAAAGTCATCTCCGGTGAACTTTTGTATGGGAAAGTCATCTCCGGTGAACTTTTGTATGGGAAAAGTCATCTCCGGTGAACTTTTGTATGGGAAAAGTCATCTCCGGTGAACTTTTGTATGGGAAAAGTCATCTCCGGTGAACTTTTGTATTGGGAAAGTCATGCCCGGTGAACTTTTGTATTGGTAAAGTCATGCCCGGTGAACTTTTATATTGGGAAAGTCATCTCCGGTGAACTTTTGTATTGGGAAAGTCATCTCCGGTGAACTTTCGTATGGGAAAAGTCATCTCCGGTGAACTTTTGTATTGGGAAAGTCATCTCCGGTGAACTTTTGTATGGGAAAGTCATCTCCGGTGAACTTATGTATGGGAAAAGTCATCTCCGGTGAACTTTTGTATGGGAAAAGTCATCTCCGGTGAACTTTTGTATTGGGAAAGTCATCTCCGGTGAACTTTTGTATTGGGAAAGTCATCTCCGGTGAACTTTTGTATGGGAAAAGTCATCTCCGGTGAACTTTTGTATTGGGAAAGTCATCTCCGGTGAACTTTTGTATGGGAAAAGTCATCTCCGGTGAACTTTTGTATGGGAAAAGTCATCTCCGGTGAACTTTTGTATTGGGAAAGTCATCTCCGGTGAACTTTTGTATTGGGAAAGTCATCTCCGGTGAACTTTTGTATGGGAAAAGTCATCTCCGGTGAACTTTTGTATTGGGAAAGTCATCTCCGGTGAACTTTTGTATGGGAAAAGTCATCTCCGGTGAACTTTTGTATTGGGAAAGTCGTGCCCGGTGAACTTTTGTATTGGGAAAGTCATCTCCGGTGAACTTTTGTATTGGGAAAGTCATCTCCGGTGAACTTTTGTATTGGGAAAGTCATCTCCGGTGAACTTTTGTATGGGAAAAGTCATCTCCGGTGAACTTTTGTATGGGAAAAGTCATCTCCGGTGAACTTATGGGAAAAGTCATCTCCGGTGAACTTTTGTATTGGGAAAGTCATCTCCGGTGAACTTTTGTATGGGAAAAGTCATCTCCGGTGAACTTTTGTATTGGGAAAGTCATCTCCGGTGAACTTTTGTATTGGGAAAGTCGTGCCCGGTGAACTTTTGTATTGGGAAAGTCATGCCCGGTGAACTTTTATATTGGGAAAGTCATCTCCGGTGAACTTTTGTATTGGGAAAGTCATCTCCGGTGAACTTTTGTATTGGGAAAGTCATCTCCGGTGAACTTTTGTATTGGGAAAGTCATCTCCGGTGAATTTTGTATGGGAAAAGTCATCTCCGGTGAACTTTTGTATTGGGAAAGTCATCTCCGGTGAACTTTTGTATTGGGAAAGTCATCTCCGGTGAACTTTTGTATTGGGAAAGTCATGCCCGGTGAACTTTTGTATTGGGAAAGTCATCTCCGGTGAACTTTTGTATTGGGAAAGTCATCTCCGGTGAAATTTTGTATGGGAAAAGTCATCTCCGGTGAACTTTTGTATTGGGAAAGTCATCTCCGGTGAACTTTTGTATGGGAAAAGTCATCTCCGGTGAACTTTTGTATTGGGAAAGTCATGCCCGGTGAACTTTTGTATTGGGAAAGTCATGCCCGGTGAACTTTTATATTGGGAAAGTCATCTCCGGTGAACTTTTGTATTGGGAAAGTCATCTCCGGTGAACTTTTGTATGGGAAAAGTCATCTCCGGTGAACTTTTGTATTGGGAAAGTCATGCCCGGTGAACTTTTGTATGGGAAAAGTCATCTCCGGTGAACTTTTGTATGGGAAAAGTCATCTCCGGTGAACTTTTGTATGGGAAAAGTCATCTCCGGTGAACTTTTGTATTGGGAAAGTCATCTCCGGTGAACTTTTGTATGGGAAAAGTCATCTCCGGTGAACTTTTGTATTGGGAAAGTCATGCCCGGTGAACTTTTGTATTGGGAAAGTCATCTCCGGTGAACTTTTGTATTGGGAAAGTCATCTCCGGTGAACTTTTGTATTGGGAAAGTCATCTCCGGTGAACTTTTGTATTGGGAAAGTCATCTCCGGTGAACTTTTGTATGGGAAAAGTCATCTCCGGTGAACTTTTGTATTGGGAAAGTCATCTCCGGTGAACTTTTGTAAGGGAAAAGTCATGCCCGGTGAACTTTTATATTGGGAAAGTCATCTCCGGTGAACTTTTGTATTGGGAAAGTCATCTCCGGTGAACTTTTGTATTGGGAAAGTCATGCCCGGTGAACTTTTGTATTGGGAAAGTCATGCCCGGTGAACTTTTATATTGGGAAAGTCATCTCCGGTGAACTTTTGTATTGGGAAAGTCATCTCCGGTGAACTTTTGAATGGGAAAAGTCATCTCCGGTGAACTTTTGTATTGGGAAAGTCATGCCCGGTGAACTTTTGTATGGGAAAAGTCATCTCCGGTGAACTTTTGTATGGGAAAAGTCATCTCCGGTGAACTTTTGTATTGGGAAAGTCATCTCCGGTGAACTTTTGTATTGGGAAAGTCATCTCCGGTGAACTTTTGTATGGGAAAAGTCATCTCCTGTGAACTTTTGTATTGGGAAAGTCATCTCCGGTGAACTTTTGTATTGGGAAAGTCATCTCCGGTGAACTTTTGTATTGGGAAAGTCATCTCCGGTGAACTTTTGTATTGGGAAAGTCATCTCCGGTGAACTTTTGAATGGGAAAAGTCATCTCCGGTGAACTTTTGTATTGGGAAAGTCATCTCCGGTGAACTTTTGTATTGGGAAAGTCATCTCCGGTGAACTTTTGTATGGGAAAAGTCATCTCCGGTGAACTTTTGTATTGGGAAAGTCATCTCCGGTGAACTTTTGTATGGGAAAAGTCATCTCCGGTGAACTTTTGTATTGGGAAAGTCATCTCCGGTGAACTTTTGTATTGGGAAAGTCATCTCCGGTGAACTTTTGTATGGGAAAAGTCATCTCCGGTGAACTTTTGTATGGGAAAAGTCATCTCCGGTGAACTTTTGTATTGGGAAAGTCATCTCCGGTGAACTTTTGTATTGGGAAAGTCATCTCCGGTGAACTTTTGTATTGGGAAAGTCATCTCCGGTGAACTTTTGTATTGGGAAAGTCATCTCCGGTGAACTTTTGTATGGGAAAAGTCATCTCCGGTGAACTTTTGTATTGGGAAAGTCATCTCCGGTGAGCTTTTGTATTGGGAAAGTCATCTCCGGTGAACTTTTGTATTGGGAAAGTCATCTCCGGTGAACTTTTGTATTGGGAAAGTCATCTCCGGTGAACTTTTGTATGGGAAAAGTCATCTCCGGTGAACTTTTGTATTGGGAAAGTCATCTCCGGTGAACATTTGTATTGGGAAAGTCATCTCCGGTGAACTTTTGTATGGGAAAAGTCATCTCCGGTGAACTTTTGTATTGGGAAAGTCATCTCCGGTGAACTTTTGTATTGGGAAAGTCATCTCCGGTGAACTTTTGTATTGGGAAAGTCATCTCCGGTGAACTTTTGTATTGGGAAAGTCATCTCCGGTGAACTTTTGTATGGGAAAAGTCATCTCCGGTGAACTTTTGTATTGGGAAAGTCATCTCCGGTGAACTTTTGTATTGGGAAAGTCATCTCCGGTGAACTTTTGTATGGGAAAAGTCATCTCCGGTGAACTTTTGTATTGGGAAAGTCATCTCCTGTGAACTTTTGTATGGGAAAAGTCATCTCCGGTGAACTTTTGTATTGGGAAAGTCATGCCCGGTGAACTTTTGTATTGGGAAAGTCATGCCCGGTGAACTTTTATATTGGGAAAGTCATCTCCGGTGAACTTTTGTATTGGGAAAGTCATCTCCGGTGAACTTTTGTATTGGGAAAGTCATCTCCGGTGAACTTTTGTATGGGAAAAGTCATCTCCGGTGAACTTTTGTATGGGAAAAGTCATCTCCGGTGAACTTTTGTATTGGGAAAGTCATCTCCGGTGAACTTTTGTATGGGAAAAGTCATCTCCGGTGAACTTTTGTATTGGGAAAGTCATCTCCGGTGAACTTTTGTATTAGGAAAGTCATCTCCGGTGAACTTTTGTATGGGAAAAGTCATCTCCGGTGAACTTTTGTATTGGGAAAGTCATCTCCGGTGAACTTTTGTATGGGAAAAGTCATCTCCGGTGAACTTTTGTATTGGGAAAGTCGTCTCCGGTGAACTTTTGTATTGGGAAAGTCATCTCCGGTGAACTTTTGTATGGGAAAAGTCATCTCCGGTGAACTTTTGTATTGGGAAAGTCATGCCCGGTGAACTTTTGTATTGGGAAAGTCATGCCCGGTGAACTTTTGTATTGGGAAAGTCATGCCCGGTGAACTTTTATATTGGGAAAGTCATCTCCGGTGAACTTTTGTATGGGAAAAGTCATCTCCGGTGAACTTTTGTATGGGAAAAGTCATCTCCGGTGAACTTTTGTATGGGAAAAGTCATCTCCGGTGAACTTTTGTATTGGGAAAGTCATCTCCGGTGAACTTTTGTATTGGGAAAGTCGTGCCCGGTGAACTTTTGTATTGGGAAAGTCATCTCCGGTGAACTTTTGTATTGGGAAAGTCATCTCCGGTGAACTTTTGTATGGGAAAAGTCATCTCCGGTGAACTTTTGTATGGGAAAAGTCATCTCCGGTGAACTTTTGTATTGGGAAAGTCATCTCCGGTGAACTTTTGTATGGGAAAAGTCATCTCCGGTGAACTTTTGTATTGGGAAAGTCATGCCCGGTGAACTTTTGTATGGGAAAAGTCATCTCCGGTGAACTTTTGTATGGGAAAAGTCATCACCGGTGAACTTTTGTATTGGGGAAGTCATCTCCGGTGAACTTTTGTATTGGGAAAGTCATCTCCGGTGAACTTTTGTATTGGGAAAGTCATGCCCGGTGAACTTTTGTATTGGGAAAGTCATCTCCGGTGAACTTTTGTATTGGGAAAGTCATCTCCGGTGAACTTTTGTATTGGGAAAGTCATGCCCGGTGAACTTTTATATTGGGAAAGTCATCTCCGGTGAACTTTTGTATTGGGAAAGTCATCTCCGGTGAACTTTTGTATGGGAAAAGTCATCTCCGGTGAACTTTTGTATTGGGAAAGTCATCTCCGGTGAACTATTGTATGGGAAAAGTCATGCCCGGTGAACTTTTGTATTGGGAAAGTCATCTCCGGTGAACTTTTGTATTGGGAAAGTCATCTCCGGTGATCTTTTGTATGGGAAAAGTCATCTCCGGTGAACTTTTGTATTGGGAAAGTCATCTCCGGTGAACTTTTGTATGGGAAAAGTCATCTCCGGTGAACTTTTGTATTGGGAAAGTCATCTCCGGTGAACTTTTGTATGGGAAAAGTCATCTCCGGTGAACTTTTGTATTGGGAAAGTCATCTCCGGTGAACTTTTGTATTGGGAAAGTCATCTCCGGTGAACTTTTGTATGGGAAAAGTCATCTCCGGTGAACTTTTGTATGGGAACAGTCATCTCCGGTGAACTTTTGTATTGGGAAAGTCATCTCCGGTGAACTTTTGTATTGGGAAAGTCATCTCCGGTGAACTTTTGTATGGGAAAAGTCATCTCCGGTGAACTTTTGTATTGGGAAAGTCATCTCCGGTGAACTTTTGTATTGGGAAAGTCATCTCCGGTGAACTTTTGTATTGGGAAAGTCATCTCCGGTGAACTTTTGTATGGGAAAAGTCATCTCCGGTGAACTTTTGTATTGGGAAAGTCATCTCCGGTGAACTTTTGTATTGGGAAAGTCATCTCCGGTGAACTTTTATATTGGGAAAGTCATCTCCGGTGAACTTTTGTATTGGGAAAGTCATCTCCGGTGAACTTTTGTGTGGGAAAAGTCATCTCCGGTGAACTTTTGTATTGGGAAAGTCATGCCCGGTGAACTTTTGTATTGGGAAAGTCATGCCCGGTGAACTTTTATATTGGGAAAGTCATCTCCGGTGAACTTTTGTATTGGGAAAGTCATGCCCGGTGAACTTTTGTATTGGGAAAGTCATGCCCGGTGAACTTTTGTATTGGGAAAGTCATGCCCGGTGAACTTTTATATTGGGAAAGTCATCTCCGGTGAACTTTTGTATGGGAAAAGTCATCTCCGGTGAACTTTTGTATGGGAAAAGTCATCTCCGGTGAACTTTTGTATGGGAAAACTCATCTCCGGTGAACTTTTGTATTGGGAAAGTCATGCCCGGTGAACTTTTGTATTGGGAAAGTCATCTCCGGTGAACTTTTGTATGGGAAAAGTCATCTCCGGTGAACTTTTGTATGGGAAAAGTCATCTCCGGTGAACTTTTGTATGGGAAAAGTCATCTCCGGTGAACTTTTGTATTGGGAAAGTCATGCCCGGTGAACTTTTGTATTGGGAAAGTCATGCCCGGTGAACTTTTGTATTGGGAAAGTCATGCCCGGTGAACTTTTGTATTGGGAAAGTCGTGCCCGGTGAACTTTTGTATTGGGAAAGTCATGCCCGGTGAACTTTTGTATTGGGAAAGTCATCTCCGGTGAACTTTTGTATTGGGAAAGTCATGCCCGGTGAAATTTTGTATTGGGAAAGTCATCTCCGGTGAACTTTTGTATTGGGAAAGTCATCTCCGGTGAACTTTTGTATGGGAAAAGTCATCTCCGGTGAACTTTTGTATGGGAAAAGTCATCTCCGGTGAACTTTTGTATGGGAAAAGTCATCTCCGGTGAACTTTTGTATTGGGAAAGTCATCTCCGGTGAACTTTTGTATTGGGAAAGTCATCTCCGGTGAACTTTTGTATTGGGAAAGTCATCTCCGGTGAACTTTTGTATGGGAAAAGTCATCTCCGGTGAACTTTTGTATTGGGAAAGTCATCTCCGGTGAACTTTTGTATTGGGAAAGTCATCTCCGGTGAACTTTTGTATTGGGAAAGTCATCTCCGGTGAACTTTTGTATGGGAAAAGTCATCTCCGGTGAACTTTTGTATTGGGAAAGTCATCTCCGGTGAACTTTTGTATTGGGAAAGTCATGCCCGGTGAACTTTTATATTGGGAAAGTCATGCCCGGTGAACTTTTGTATGGGAAAAGTCATCTCCGGTGAACTTTTGTATTGGGAAAGTCATCTCCGGTGAACTTTTGTATTGGGAAAGTCATCTCCGGTGAACTTTTGTATGGGAAAAGTCATCTCCGGTGAACTTTTGTATTGGGAAAGTCATCTCCGGTGAACTTTTGTATTGGGAAAGTCATCTCCGGTGAACTTTTGTATGGGAAAAGTCATCTCCGGTGAACTTTTGTATTGGGAAAGTCATCTCCGGTGAACTTTTGTATTGGGAAAGTCATCTCCGGTGAACTTTTGTATTGGGAAAGACATCTCCGGTGAACTTTTGTATTGGGAAAGTCATCTCCGGTGAACTTTTGTATGGGAAAAGTCATCTCCGGTGAACTTTTGTATTGGGAAAGTCATCTCCGGTGAACTTTTGTATTGGGAAAGTCATCTCCGGTGAACTTTTGTATGGGAAAAGTCATCTCCGGTGAACTTTTGTATTGGGAAAGTCATCTCCGGTGAACTTTTGTATGGGAAAAGTCATCTCCGGTGAACTTTTGTATTGGGAAAGTCATCTCCGGTGAACTTTTGTATGGGAAAAGTCATCTCCGGTGAACTTTTGTATTGGGAAAGTCATCTCCGGTGAACTTTTGTATGGGAAAAGTCATCTCCGGTGAACTTTTGTATTGGGAAAGTCATCTCCGGTGAACTTTTGTATTGGGAAAGTCATCTCCGGTGAACTTTTGTATTGGGAAAGTCATCTCCGGTGAACTTTTGTATGGGAAAAGTCATCTCCGGTGAACTTTTGTATTGGGAAAGTCATCTCCGGTGAACTTTTGTATTGGGAAAGTCATCTCCGGTGAACTTATGTATTGGGAAAGTCATCTCCGGTGAACTTTTGTATTGGGAAAGTCGTGCCCGGTGAACTTTTGTATTGGGAAAGTCATGCCCGGTGAACTTTTATATTGGGAAAGTCATCTCCGGTGAACTTTTGTATTGGGAAAGTCATCTCCGGTGAACTTTTGTATTGGGAAAGTCATCTCCGGTGAACTTTTGTATTGGGAAAGTCATCTCTGGTGAACTTTTATATTGGGAAAGTCATGCCCGGTGAACTTTTGTATTGGGAAAGTCATCTCCGGTGAACTTTTGTATTGGGAAAGTCATGCCCGGTGAACTTTTGTATTGGGAAAGTCATCTCCGGTGAACTTTTGTATTGGGAAAGTCATCTCCGGTGAACTTTTGTATTGGGAAAGTCATCTCCGGTGAACTTTTGTATTGGGAAAGTCATCTCCGGTGAACTTTTGTATGGGAAAAGTCATCTCCGGTGAACTTTTGTATTGGGAAAGTCATCTCCGGTGAACTTTTGTATTGGGAAAGTCATCTCCGGTGAACTTTTGTATTGGGAAAGTCATCTCCGGTGAACTTTTGTATGGGAAAAGTCATCTCCGGTGAACTTTTGTATTGGGAAAGTCATCTCCGGTGAACTTTTGTATGGGAAAAGTCATCTCCGGTGAACTTTTGTATTGGGAAAGTCATCTCCGGTGAACTTTTGTATTGGGAAAGTCATCTCCGGTGAACTTTTGTATGGGAAAAGTCATCTCCGGTGAACTTTTGTATGGGAAAAGTCATCTCCGGTGAACTTTTGTATTGGGAAAGTCATCTCCGGTGAACTTTTGTATTGGGAAAGTCATCTCCGGTGAACTTTTGTATTGGAAAAGTCATCTCCGGTGAACTTTTGTATTGGGAAAGTCATCTCCGGTGAACTTTTGTATGGGAAAAGTCATCTCCGGTGAACTTTTGTATTGGGAAAGTCATCTCCGGTGAACTTTTGTATTGGGAAAGTCATGCCCGGTGAACTTTGGTATTGGGAAAGTCATCTCCTGTGAACTTTTGTATGGGAAAAGTCATCTCCGGTGAACTTTTGTATTGGGAAAGTCATCTCCGGTGGTCTTTTGTATGGGAAAAGTCATCTCCGGTGAACTTTTGTATTGGGAAAGTCATCTCCGGTGAACTTTTTTATTGGGAAAGTCATCTCCGGTGAACTTTTGTATGGGAAAAGTCATCTCCGGTGAACTTTTGTATTGGGAAAGTCATCTCCGGTGAACTTTTGTATTGGGAAAGTCATGCCCGGTGAACTTTTGTATGGGAAAAGTCATCTCCGGTGAACTTTTGTATGGGAAAAGTCATCTCCGGTGAACTTTTGTATTGGGAAAGTCATCTCCGGTGAACTTTTGTATTGGGAAAGTCATCTCCGGTGAACTTTTGTATTGGGAAAGTCATCTCCGGTGAACTTTTGTATGGGAAAAGTCATCTCCGGTGAACTTTTGTATTGGGAAAGTCATCTCCGGTGAACTTTTGTATGGGAAAAGTCATCTCCGGTGAACTTTTGTATTGGGAAAGTCATGCCCGGTGAACTTTTGTATTGGGAAAGTCATGCCCGGTGAACTTTTATATTGGGAAAGTCATCTCCGGTGAACTTTTGTATTGGGAAAGTCATCTCCGGTGAACTTTTGTATTGGGAAAGTCATCTCCGGTGAACTTTTGTATGGGAAAAGTCATCTCCGGTGAACTTTTGTATGGGAAAAGTCATCTCCGGTGAACTTTTGTATTGGGAAAGTCATCTCCGGTGAACTTTTGTATGGGAAAAGTCATCTCCGGTGAACTTTTGTATTGGGAAAGTCATGCCCGGTGAACTTTTGTATTGGGAAAGTCATGCCCGGTGAACTTTTATATTGGGAAAGTCATCTCCGGTGAACTTTTGTATTGGGAAAGTCATATCCGGTGAACTTTTGTATTGGGAAAGTCATCTCCGGTGAACTTTTGTATGGGAAAAGTCATCTCCGGTGAACTTTTGTATTGGGAAAGTCATCTCCGGTGAACTTTTGTATGGGAAAAGTCATCTCCGGTGAACTTTTGTATTGGGAAAGTCATCTCCGGTGAACTTTTGTATGGGAAAAGTCATCTCCGGTGAACTTTTGTATTGGGAAAGTCATCTCCGGTGAACTTTTGTATTGGGAAAGTCATCTCCGGTGAACTTTTGTATGGGAAAAGTCATCTCCGGTGAACTTTTGTATTGGGAAAGTCATCTCCGGTGAACTTTTGTATGGGAAAAGTCATCTCCGGTGAACTTTTGTATTGGGAAAGTCATGCCCGGTGAACTTTTGTATTGGGAAAGTCATCTCCGGTGAACTTTTGTATTGGGAAAGTCGTGCCCGGTGAACTTTTGTATTGGGAAAGTCATGCCCGGTGAACTTTTATATTGGGAAAGTCATCTCCGGTGAACTTTTGTATTGGGAAAGTCATCTCCGGTGAACTTTTGTATTGGGAAAGTCATGCCCGGTGAACTTTTGTATTGGGAAAGTCATGCCCGGTGAACTTTTGTATGGGAAAAGTCATCTCCGGTGAACTTTTGTATGGGAAAAGTCATCTCCGGTGAACTTTTGTATGGGAAAAGTCATCTCCGGTGAACTTTTGTATTGGGAAAGTCATCTCCGGTTAACTTTTGTATTGGGAAAGTCATCTCCGGTGAACTTTTGTATTGGGAAAGTCATGCCCGGTGAACTTTTATATTGGGAAAGTCATGCCCGGTGAACTTTTGTATTGGGAAAGTCATCTCCGGTGAACTTTTGTATTGGGAAAGTCGTGCCCGGTGAACTTTTGTATTGGGAAAGTCATGCCCGGTGAACTTTAATATTGGGAAAGTCATCTCCGGTGAACTTTTGTATTGGGAAAGTCATCTCCGGTGAACTTTTGTATTGGGAAAGTCATGCCCGGTGAACTTTTGTATTGGGAAAGTCATGCCCGGTGAACTTTTGTATGGGAAAAGTCATCTCCGGTGAACTTTTGTATGGGAAAAGTCATCTCCGGTGAACTTTTGTATGGGAAAAGTCATCTCCGGTGAACTTTTGTATTGGGAAAGTCATCTCCGGTGAACTTTTGTATGGGAAAAGTCATCTCCGGTGAACTTTTGTATTGGGAAAGTCATCTCCGGTGAACTTTTGTATTGGGAAAGTCATGCCCGGTGAACTTTTATATTGGGAAAGTCATGCCCGGTGAACTTTTGTATTGGGAAAGTCATCTCCGGTGAACTTTTGTATTGGGAAAGTCATCTCCGGTGAACTTTTGTATGGGAAAAGTTATCTCCGGTGAACTTTTGTATAAGAAAAGTCATCTCCGGTGAACTTTTGTATTGGGAAAGTCATGCCCGGTGAACTTCTGTATTGGGAAATTCATGCCCGGTGAACTTTTGTATTGGAAAAGTCATGACCGGTGAACTTTTGTATTGGGAAAGTCATGCCCGGTGAACTTTTGTATTGGGAAAGTCATCTCCGGTGAACTTTTGTATTGGGAAAGTCATCTCCGGTGAACTTTTGTATGGGAAAGTCATGCCCGGTGAACTTTTGTTTTGGGAAAGTCATGCCCGGTGAACTTTTGTATTGGGAAAGTCATCTCCGGTGAACTTTTGTATTGGGAAAGTCATGCCCGGTGAACTTTTGTATTGGGAAAGTCATCTCCGGTGAACTTTTGTATGGGAAAAGTCATCTCCGGTGAACTTTTGTATTGGGAAAGTCATCTCCGGTGAACTTTTGTATGGGAAAAGTCATCTCCGGTGAACTTTTGTATGGGAAAAGTCATCTCCGGTGAACTTTTGTATTGGGAAAGTCATGCCCGGTGAACTTTTGTATTGGGAAAGTCATCTCCGGTGAACTTTTGTATTGGGAAAGTCATCTCCGGTGAACTTTTGTATTGGGAAAGTCATCTCCGGTGAACTTTTGTATTGGGAAAGTCATGCCCGGTGAACTTTTGTATTGGGAAAGTCATCTCCGGTGAACTTTTGTATTGGGAAAGTCATCTCCGGTGAACTTTTGTATGGGAAAAGTCATCTCCGGTGAACTTTTGTATTGGGAAAGTCATCTCCGGTGAACTTTTGTATTGGGAAAGTCATCTCCGGTGAACTTTTGTTTTGGGAAAGTCATGCCCGGTGAACTTTTGTATTGGGAAAGTCATCTCCGGTGAACTTTTGTATGGGAAAAGTCATCTCCGGTGAACATTTGTATTGGGAAAGTCATCTCCGGTGAACTTTTGTATGGGAAAAGTCATCTCCGGTGAACTTTTGTATTAGGAAAGTCATGCCCGGTGAACTTTTGTATGGGAAAAGTCATCTCCGGTGAACTTTTGTATTGGGAAAGTCATATCCGATGAACTTTTGTAATCGGAAAGTCATGCCCGGTGAACTTTTGTATGGGAAAAGTCATCTCCGGTGAACTTTTGTATTGGGAAAGTCATCTCCGGTGAACTTTTGTATGGGAAAAGTCATCTCCGGTGAACTTTTGTATTGGGAAAGTCATCTCCGGTGAACTTTTGTATGGGAAAAGTCATCTCCGGTGAACTTTTGTATGGGAAAAGTCATCTCCGGTGAACTTTTGTATGGGAAAAGTCATCTCCGGTGAACTTTTGTATTGGGAAAGTCATCTCCGGTGAACTTTTGTATTGGGAAAGTCATGCCCGGTGAACTTTTGTATTGGGAAAGTCATGCCCGGTGAACTTTTATATTGGGAAAGTCATCTCCGGTGAACTTTTGTATTGGGAAAGTCATCTCCGGTGAACTTTTGTATTGGGAAAGTCATGCCCGGTGAACTTTTGTATGGGAAAAGTCATCTCCGGTGAACTTTTGTATTGGGAAAGTCATCTCCGGTGAACTTTTGTATTGGGAAAGTCATCTCCGGTGAACTTTTGTATGGGAAAAGTCATCTTCGGTGAACTTTTGTATTGGGAAAGTCATCTCCGGTGAACTTTTGTATTGGGAAAGTCATCTCCGGTGAACTTTTGTATTGGGAAAGTCATCTCCGGTGAACTTTTGTTTTGGGAAAGTCATGCCCGGTGAACTTTTGTATTGGGAAAGTCGTGCCCGGTGAACTTTTGTATTGGGAAAAGTCATCTCCGGTGAACTATTGTATTGGGAAAGTCATGCCCGGTGAACTTTTGTATTGGGAAAGTCATGCCCGGTGAACTTTTGTATTGGGAAAGTCATCTCCGGTGAACTTTTGTATTGGGAAAGTCATGCCCGGTGAACTTTTGTATTGGGAAAGTCATGCCCGGTGAACTTTTGTATTGGGAAAGTCATGCCCGGTGAACTTTTGTATGGGAAAAGTCATCTCCGGTGAACTTTTGTATTGGAAAAGTCATCTCCGGTGAACTTTTGTATTGGGAAAGTCATCTCCGGTGAACTTTTGTATGGGAAAAGTCATCTCCGGTGAACTTTTGTATTGGGAAAGTCATCTCCGGTGAACTTTTGTATTGGGAAAGTCATCTCCGGTGAACTTTTGTATGGGAAAAGTCATCTCCGGTGAACTTTTGTATTGGGAAAGTCATCTCCGGTGAACTTTTGTATTGGGAAAGTCATCTCCGGTGAACTTTTGTATGGGAAAAGTCATCTCCGGTGAACTTTTGTATTGGGAAAGTCATGCCCGGTGAACTTTTGTATTGGGAAAGTCATCTCCGGTGTACTTTTGTATGGGAAAAGTCATCTCCGGTGAACTTTTGTATTGGGAAAGTCATCTCCGGTGAACTTTTGTATTGGGTAAGTCATCTCCGGTGAACTTTTGTATGGGAAAAGTCATCTCCGGTGAACTTTTGTATTGGGAAAGTCATGCCCGGTGAACTTTTGTATTGGGAAAGTCATCTCCGGTGAACTTTTGTATGGGAAAAGTCATCTCCGGTGAACTTTTGTATTGGGAAAGTCATCTCCGGTGAACTTTTGTATTGGGAAAGTCATCTCCGGTGAACTTTTGTATTGGGAAAGTCATCTCCGGTGAACTTTTGTATGGGAAAAGTCATCTCCGGTGAACTTTTGTATTGGGAAAGTCATCTCCGGTGAACTTTTGAATGGGAAAAGTCATCTCCGGTGAACTTTTGTATTGGGAAAGTCATCTCCGGTGAACTTTTGTATGGGAAAAGTCATCTCCGGTGAACTTTTGTATTGGGAAAGTCATCTCCGGTGAACTTTTGTATTGGGAAAGTCATCTCCGGTGAACTTTTGTATTGGGAAAGTCATCTCCGGTGAACTTTTGTATTGGGAAAGTCATCTCCGGTGAACTTTTGTATCGGGAAAGTCATCTCCGGTGAACTTTTGTATGGGAAAAGTCATCTCCGGTGAACTTTTGTATTGGGAAAGTCATCTCCGGTGAACTTTTGTATTGGGAAAGTCATCTCCGGTGAACTTTTGTATGGGAAAAGTCATCTCCGGTGAACTTTTGTATTGGGAAAGTCATCTCCGGTGAACTTTTGTATTGGGAAAGTCATCACCGGTGAACTTTTGCATTGGGAAAGTCATCTCCGGTGAACTTTTGTTTTGGGAAAGTCATGCCCGGTGAACTTTTGTATTGGGAAAGTCGTGCCCGGTGAACTTTTGTATTGGGAAAAGTCATCTCCGGTGAACTATTGTATTGGGAAAGTCATGCCCGGCGAACTTTTGTATTGGGAAAGTCATGCCCGGTGAACTTTTGTATTGGGAAAGTCATCTCCGGTGAACTTTTGTATTGGGAAAGTCATGCCCGGTGAACTTTTGTATTGGGAAAGTCATGCCCGGTGAACTTTTGTATTGGGAAAGTCATGCCCGGTGAACTTTTGTATGGGAAAAGTCATCTCCGGTGAACTTTTGTATGGGAAAAGTCATCTCCGGTGAACTTTTGTATTGGGAAAGTCATCTCCGGTGAACTTTTGTATGGGAAAAGTCATCTCCGGTGAACTTTTGTATTGGGAAAGTCATCTCCGGTGAACTTTTGTATTGGGAAAGTCATCTCCGGTGAACTTTTGTATGGGAAAAGTCATCTCCGGTGAACTTTTGTATTGGGAAAGTCATCTCCGGTGAACTTTTGTATTGGGAAAGTCATCTCCGGTAAACTTTTGTATGGGAAAAGTCATCTCCGGTGAACTTTTGTATTGGGAAAGTCATGCCCGGTGAACTTTTGTATTGGGAAAGTCATCTCCGGTGAACTTTTGTATGGGAAAAGTCATCTCCGGTGAACTTTTGTATTGGGAAAGTCATCTCCGGTGAACTTTTGTATTGGGTAAGTCATCTCCGGTGAACTTTTGTATTGGGAAAGTCATCTCCGGTGAACTTTTGTATTGGGAAAGTCATGCCCGGTGAACTTTTGTATTGGGAAAGTCATCTCCGGTGAACTTTTGTATGGGAAAAGTCATCTCCGATGAACTTTTGTATTGGGAAAGTCATCTCCGGTGAACTTTTGTATTGGGAAAGTCATCTCCGGTGAACTTTTGTATTGGAAAAGTCATCTCCGGTGAACTTTTGCATGGGAAAAGTCATCTCCGGTGAACTTTTGTATTGGGAAAGTCATCTCCGGTGAACTTTTGTATGGGAAAAGTCATCTCCGGTGAACTTTTGTATTGGGAAAGTCATGCCCGGTGAACTTTTGTATTGGGAAAGTCATGCCCGGTGAACTTTTGTATTGGGAAAGTCATCTCCGGTGAACTTTTGTATGGGAAAAGTCATCTCCGGTGAACTTTTGTATTGGGAAAGTCATGCCCGGTGAACTTTTGTATTGGGAAAGTCATCTCCGGTGAACTTTTGTATGGGAAAAGTCATCTCCGGTGAACTTTTGTATTGGGTAAGTCATGCCCGGTGAACTTTTGTATTGGGAAAGTCATCTCCGGTGAACTTTTGTATTGGGAAAGTCATCTCCGGTGAACTTTTGTATTGGGAAAGTCATCTCCGGTGAACTTTTGTATTGGGAAAGTCATCTCCGGTGAACTTTTGTATGGGAAAAGTCATCTCCGGTGAACTTTTGTATTGGGAAATTCATCTCCGGTGAACTTTTGTATTGGGAAAGTCATCTCCGGTGAACTTTTGTATGGGAAAAGTCATCTCCGGTGAACTTTTGTATTGGGAAAGTCATCTCCGGTGAACTTTTGTATGGGAAAAGTCATCTCCGGTGAACTTTTGTATTGGGAAAGTCATCTCCGGTGAACTTTTGTATTGGGAAAGTCATGCCCGGTGAACTTTTGTATTGGGAAAGTCATGCCCGGTGAACTTTTGTATTGGGAAAGTCATGCCCGGTGAACTTTTGTATGGGAAAAGTCATCTCCGGTGAACTTTTGTATGGGAAAAGTCATCTCCGGTGAACTTTTGTATTGGGAAAATCATCTCCGGTGAACTTTTGTATTGGGAAAGTCATCTCCGGTGAACTTTTGTATTGGGAAAGTCATCTCCGGTGAACTTTTGTATGGGAAAGTCATCTCCGGTGAACTTTTGTATTGGGAAAGTCATCTCCGGTGAACTTTTGTATTGGGAAAGTCATCTCCGGTGAACTTTTGTATTGGGAAAGTCATGCCCGGTGAACTTTTATATTGGGAAAGTCATGCCGGTGAACTTTTGTATTTGGAAAGTCATCTCCGGTGAACTTTTGTATTGGGAAAGTCATGCCCGGTGAACTTTTGTATTGGGAAAGTCATGCCCGGTGAACTTTTATATTGGGAAAGTCATCTCCGGTGAACTTTTGTATTGGGAAAGTCATCTCCGGTGAACTTTTGTATTGGGAAAGTCATGCCCGGTGAACTTTTGTATTGGGAAAGTCATGCCCGGTGAACTTTTGTACGGGAAAAGTCATCTCCGGTGAACTTTTGTATGGGAAAAGTCATCTCCGGTGAACTTTTGTATGGGAAAAGTCATCTCCGGTGAACTTTTGTATTGGGAAAGTCATCTCCGGTGAACTTTTGTATGGGAAAAGTCATCTCCGGTGAACTTTTGTATTGGGAAAGTCATGCCCGGTGAACTTTTGTATTGGGAAAGTCATCTCCGGTGAACTTTTGTATGGGAAAAGTCATCTCCGGTGAACTTTTGTATGGGAAAAGTCATCTCCGGTGAACTTTTGTATTGGGAAAGTCATCTCCGGTGAACTTTTGTATGGGAAAAGTCATCTCCGGTGAACTTTTGTATGGGAAAAGTCATCTCCGGTGAACTTTTGTATGGGAAAAGTCATCTCCGGTGAACTTTTGTATTGGGAAAGTCATGCCCGGTGAACTTTTGTATTGGGAAAGTCATCTCCGGTGAACTTTTGTGTGGGAAAAGTCATCTCCGGTGAACTTTTGTATTGGGAAAGTCATGCCCGGTGAACTTTTGTATTGGGAAAGTCATCTCCGGTGAACTTTTGTATTGGGAAAGTCATCTCCGGTGAACTTTTGTATTGGGAAAGTCATCTCCGGTGAACTTTTGTATTGGGAAAGTCATCTCCGGTGAACTTTTGTATTGGGAAAGTCATGCCCGGTGAACTTTTGTATGGGAAAAGTCATCTCCGGTGAACTTTTGTATTGGGAAAGTCATCTCCGGTGAACTTTTGTATGGGAAAAGTCATCTCCGGTGAACTTTTGTATTGGGAAAGTCATCTCCGGTGAACTTTTGTATTGGGAAAGTCATCTCCGGTGAACTTTTGTATGGGAAAAGTCATCTCCGGTGAACTTTTGTATGGGAAAAGTCATCTCCGGTGAACTTTTGTATTGGGAAAGTCATCTCCGGTGAACTTTTGTATTGGGAAAGTCATCTCCGGTGAACTTTTGTATTGGGAAAGTCATCTCCGGTGAACTTTTGTTTTGGGAAAGTCATGCCCGGTGAACTTTTGTATTGGGAAAGTCGTGCCCGGTGAACTTTTGTATTGGGAAAAGTCATCTCCGGTGAACTATTGTATTGGGAAAGTCATGCCCGGTGAACTTTTGTATTGGGAAAGTCATGCCCGGTGAACTTTTGTATTGGGAAAGTCATCTCCGGTGAACTTTTGTATTGGGAAAGTCATGCCCGGTGAACTTTTGTATTGGGAAAGTCATGCCCGGTGAACTTTTGTATTGGGAAAGTCATGCCCGGTGAACTTTTGTATGGGAAAAGTCATCTCCGGTGAACTTTTGTATGGGAAAAGTCATCTCCGGTGAACTTTTGTATTGGGAAAGTCATCTCCGGTGAACTTTTGTATGGGAAAAGTCATCTCCGGTGAACTTTTGTATTGGGAAAGTCATCTCCGGTGAACTTTTGTATTGGGAAAGTCATCTCCGGTGAACTTTTGTATGGGAAAAGTCATCTCCGGTGAACTTTTGTATTGGGAAAGTCATCTCCGGTGAACTTTTGTATTGGGAAAGTCATCTCCGGTGAACTTTTGTATGGGAAAAGTCATCTCCGGTGAACTTTTGTATTGGGAAAGTCATGCCCGGTGAACTTTTGTATTGGGAAAGTCATCTCCGGTGAACTTTTGTATGGGAAAAGTCATCTCCGGTGAACTTTTGTATTGGGAAAGTCATCTCCGGTGAACTTTTGTATTGGGTAAGTCATCTCCGGTGAACTTTTGTATGGGAAAAGTCATCTCCGGTGAACTTTTGTATTGGGAAAGTCATGCCCGGTGAACTTTTGTATTGGGAAAGTCATCTCCGGTGAACTTTTGTATGGGAAAAGTCATCTCCGGTGAACTTTTGTATTGGGAAAGTCATCTCCGGTGAACTTTTGTATTGGGAAAGTCATCTCCGGTGAACTTTTGTATTGGGAAAGTCATCTCCGGTGAACTTTTGTATGGGAAAAGTCATCTCCGGTGAACTTTTGTATTGGGAAAGTCATCTCCGGTGAACTTTTGTATGGGAAAAGTCATCTCCGGTGAACTTTTGTATTGGGAAAGTCATCTCCGGTGAACTTTTGTATGGGAAAAGTCATCTCCGGTGAACTTTTGTATTGGGAAAGTCATCTCCGGTGAACTTTTGTATTGGGAAAGTCATCTCCGGTGAACTTTTGTATTGGGAAAGTCATCTCCGGTGAACTTTTGTATTGGGAAAGTCATCTCCGGTGAACTTTTGTATTGGGAAAGTCATCTCCGGTGAACTTTTGTATGGGAAAAGTCATCTCCGGTGAACTTTTGTATTGGGAAAGTCATCTCCGGTGAACTTTTGTATTGGGAAAGTCATCTCCGGTGAACTTTTGTATGGGAAAAGTCATCTCCGGTGAACTTTTGTATTGGGAAAGTCATCTCCGGTGAACTTTTGTATTGGGAAAGTCATCTCCGGTGAACTTTTGTATTGGGAAAGTCATTTCCGGTGAACTTTTGTTTTGGGAAAGTCATGCCCGGTGAACTTTTGTATTGGGAAAGTCGTGCCCGGTGAACTTTTATATTGGGAAAAGTCATCTCCGGTGAACTATTGTATTGGGAAAGTCATGCCCGCTGAACTTTTGTATTGGGAAAGTCATGCCCGGTGAACTTTTGTATTGGGAAAGTCATCTCCGGTGAACTTTTGTATTGGGAAAGTCATGCCCGGTGAACTTTTGTATTGGGAAAGTCATGCCCGGTGAACTTTTGTATTGGGAAAGTCATGCCCGGTGAACTTTTGTATGGGAAAAGTCATCTCCGGTGAACTTTTGTATGGGAAAAGTCATCTCCGGTGAACTTTTGTATTGGGAAAGTCATCTCCGGTGAACTTTTGTATGGGAAAAGTCATCTCCGGTGAACTTTTGTATTGGGAAAGTCATCTCCGGTGAACTTTTGTATTGGGAAAGTCATCTCCGGTGAACTTTTGTATGGGAAAAGTCATCTCCGGTGAACTTTTGTATTGGGAAAGTCATCTCCGGTGAACTTTTGTATTGGGAAAGTCATCTCCGGTGAACTTTTGTATGGGAAAAGTCATCTCCGGTGAACTTTTGTATTGGGAAAGTCATGCCCGGTGAACTTTTGTATTGGGAAAGTCATCTCCGGTGAACTTTTGTATGGGAAAAGTCATCTCCGGTGAACTTTTGTATTGGGAAAGTCATCTCCGGTGAACTTTTGTATTGGGTAAGTCATCTCCGGTGAACTTTTGTATTGGGAAAGTCATCTCCGGTGAACTTTTGTATTGGGAAAGTCATGCCCGGTGAACTTTTGTATTGGGAAAGTCATCTCCGGTGAACTTTTGTATGGGAAAAGTCATCTCCGGTGAACTTTTGTATTGGGAAAGTCATGCCCGGTGAACTTTTGTATTGGGAAAGTCATGTCCGGTGAACTTTTGTATTGGGAAAGTCATCTCCGGTGAACTTTTGTATGGGAAAAGTCATCTCCGGTGAACTTTTGTATTGGGAAAGTCATGCCCGGTGAACTTTTGTATTGGGAAAGTCATCTCCGGTGAACTTTTGTATGGGAAAAGTCATCTCCGGTGAACTTTTGTATTGGGAAAGTCATGCCCGGTGAACTTTTGTATTGGGAAAGTCATCTCCGGTGAACTTTTGTATTGGGAAAGTCATCTCCGGTGAACTTTTGTATTGGGAAAGTCATCTCCGGTGAACTTTTGTATTGGGAAAGTCATCTCCGGTGAACTTTTGTATGGGAAAAGTCATCTCCGGTGAACTTTTGTATTGGGAAAGTCATCTCCGGTGAACTTTTGTATTGGGAAAGTCATCTCCGGTGAACTTTTGTATGGGAAAAGTCATCTCCGGTGAACTTTTGTATTGGGAAAGTCATCTCCGGTGATCTTTTGTATGGGAAAAGTCATCTCCGGTGAACTTTTGTATTGGGAAAGTCATCTCCGGTGAACTTTTGTATTGGGAAAGTCATGCCCGGTGAACTTTTGTATTGGGAAAGTCATGCCCGGTGAACTTTTGTATTGGGAAAGTCATGCCCGGTGAACTTTTGTATGGGAAAAATCATCTCCGGTGAACTTTTGTATGGGAAAAGTCATCTCCGGTGAACTTTTGTATTGGGAAAGTCATCTCCGGTGAACTTTTGTATTGGGAAAGTCATCTCCGGTGAACTTTTGTATTGGGAAAGTCATCTCCGGTGAACTTTTGTATGGGAAAGTCATCTCCGGTGAACTTTTGTATTGGGAAAGTCATCTCCGGTGAACTTTTGTATTGGGAAAGTCATCTCCGGTGAACTTTTGTATTGGGAAAGTCATGCCCGGTGAACTTTTATATTGGGAAAGTCATGCCCGGTGAACTTTTGTATTGGGAAAGTCATCTCCGGTGAACTTTTGTATTGGGAAAGTCATGCCCGGTGAACTTTTGTATTGGGAAAGTCATGCCCGGTGAACTTTTATATTGGGAAAGTCATCTCCGGTGAACTTTTGTATTGGGAAAGTCATCTCCGGTGAACTTTTGTATTGGGAAAGTCATGCCCGGTGAACTTTTGTATTGGGAAAGTCATGCCCGGTGAACTTTTGTATGAGAAAAGTCATCTCCGGTGAACTTTTGTATGGGAAAAGTCATCTCCGGTGAACTTTTGTATGGGAAAAGTCATCTCCGGTGAACTTTTGTATTGGGAAAGTCATCTCCGGTGAACTTTTGTATGGGAAAAGTCATCTCCGGTGAACTTTTGTATTGGGAAAGTCATGCCCGGTGAACTTTTGTATTGGGAAAGTCATCTCCGGTGAACTTTTGTATGGGAAAAGTCATCTCCGGTGAACTTTTGTATGGGAAAAGTCATCTCCGGTGAACTTTTGTATTGGGAAAGTCATCTCCGGTGAACTTTTGTATGGGAAAAGTCATCTCCGGTGAACTTTTGTATGGGAAAAGTCATCTCCGGTGAACTTTTGTATGGGAAAAGTCATCTCCGGTGAACTTTTGTATTGGGAAAGTCATGCCCGGTGAACTTTTGTATTGGGAAAGTCATCTCCGGTGAACTTTTGTATGGGAAAAGTCATCTCCGGTGAACTTTTGTATTGGGAAAGTCATGCCCGGTGAACTTTTGTATTGGGAAAGTCATCTCCGGTGAACTTTTGTATTGGGAAAGTCATCTCCGGTGAACTTTTGTATTGGGAAAGTCATCTCCGGTGAACTTTTGTATTGGGAAAGTCATCTCCGGTGAACTTTTGTATTGGGAAAGTCATGCCCGGTGAACTTTTGTATGGGAAAAGTCATCTCCGGTGAACTTTTGTATTGGGAAAGTCATCTCCGGTGAACTTTTGTATGGGAAAAGTCATCTCCGGTGAACTTTTGTATTGGGAAAGTCATCTCCGGTGAACTTTTGTATTGGGAAAGTCATCTCCGGTGAACTTTTGTATGGGAAAAGTCATCTCCGGTGAACTTTTGTATGGGAAAAGTCATCTCCGGTGAACTTTTGTATTGGGAAAGTCATCTCCGGTGAACTTTTGTATGGGAAAAGTCATCTCCGGTGATCTTTTGTATTGGGAAAGTCATCTCCGGTGAACTTTTGTATGGGAAAAGTCATCTCCGGTGAACTTTTGTATTGGGAAAGTCATCTCCGGTGAACTTTTGTATGGGAAAAGTCATCTCCGGTGAACTTTTGTATTGGGAAAGTCATCTCCGGTGAACTTTTGTTTTGGGAAAGTCATGCCCGGTGAACTTTTGTATTGGGAAAGTCATCTCCGGTGAACTTTTGTATTGGGAAAGTCATGCCCGGTGAACTTTTGTATTGGGAAAGTCATCTCCGGTGAACTTTTGTATTGGGAAAGTCATCTCCGGTGAACTTTTGTATGGGAAAAGTCATCTCCGGTGAACTTTTGTATTGGGAAAGTCATCTCCGGTGAACTTTTGTATTGGGAAAGTCGTGCCCGGTGAACTTTTGTATTGGGAAAGTCATCTCCGGTGAACTTTTGTATGGGAAAAGTCATCTCCGGTGAACTTTTGTATTGGGAAAGTCATGCCCGGTGAACTTTTGTTTTGGGAAAGTCATGCCCGGTGAACTTTTGTATTGGGAAAGTCATGCCCGGTGAACTTTTGTATTGGGAAAGTCATGCCCGGTGAACTTTTGTATGGGAAAAGTCATCTCCGGTGAACTTTTGTATGGGAAAAGTCATCTCCGGTGAACTTTTGTATTGGGAAAGTCATCTCCGGTGAACTTTTGTATGGGAAAAGTCATCTCCGGTGAACTTTTGTATTGGGAAAGTCATCTCCGGTGAACTTTTGTATTGGGAAAGTCATCTCCGGTGAACTTTTGTATGGGAAAAGTCATCTCCGGTGAACTTTTGTATTGGGAAAGTCATCTCCGGTGAACTTTTGTATTGGGAAAGTCATCTCCGGTGAACTTTTGTATGGGAAAAGTCATCTCCGGTGAACTTTTGTATTGGGAAAGTCATGCCCGGTGAACTTTTGTATTGGGAAAGTCATCTCCGGTGAACTTTTGTATGGGAAAAGTCATCTCCGGTGAACTTTTGTATTGGGAAAGTCATCTCCGGTGAACTTTTGTATTGGGTAAGTCATCTCCGGTGAACTTTTGTATTGGGAAAGTCATCTCCGGTGAACTTTTGTATTGGGAAAGTCATGCCCAATGAACTTTTGTATTGGGAAAGTCATCTCCGGTGAACTTTTGTATGGGAAAGTCATCTCCGGTGAACTTTTGTATTGGGAAAGTCATGCCCGGTGAACTTTTGTATTGGGAAAGTCATGCCCGGTGAACTTTTGTATTGGGAAAGTCATCTCCGGTGAACTTTTGTATGGGAAAAGTCATCTCCGGTGAACTTTTGTATTGGGAAAGTCATGCCCGGTGAACTTTTGTATTGGGAAAGTCATCTCCGGTGAACTTTTGTATGGGAAAAGTCATCTCCGGTGAACTTTTGTATTGGGAAAGTCATGCCCGGTGAACTTTTGTATTGGGAAAGTCATCTCCGGTGAACTTTTGTATTGGGAAAGTCATCTCCGGTGAACTTTTGTATTGGGAAAGTCATCTCCGGTGAACTTTTGTATTGGGAAAGTCATTTCCGGTGAACTTTTGTATGGGAAAAGTCATCTCCGGTGAACTTTTGTATTGGGAAAGTCATCTCCGGTGAACTTTTGTATTGGGAAAGTCATCTCCGGTGAACTTTTGTATTGGGAAAGTCATCTCCGGTGATCTTTTGTATGGGAAAAGTCATCTCCGGTGAACTTTTGTATTGGGAAAGTCATCTCCGGTGAACTTTTGTATTGGGAAAGTCATGCCCGGTGAACTTTTGTATTGGGAAAGTCATGCCCGGTGAACTTTTGTATTGGGAAAGTCATGCCCGGTGAACTTTTGTATGGGAAAAGTCATCTCCGGTGAACTTTTGTATTGGGAAAGTCATCTCCGGTGAACTTTTGTATTGGGAAAGTCATCTCCGGTGAACTTTTGTATTGGGAAAGTCATCTCCGGTGAACTTTTGTATGGGAAAGTCATCTCCGGTGAACTTTTGTATTGGGAAAGTCATCTCCGGTGAACTTTTGTATTGGGAAAGTCATCTCCGGTGAACTTTTGTATTGGGAAAGTCATGCCCGGTGAACTTTTATATTGGGAAAGTCATGCCCGGTGAACTTTTGTATTGGGAAAGTCATCTCCGGTGAACTTTTGTATTGGGAAAGTCATGCCCGGTGAACTTTTGTATTGGGAAAGTCATGCCCGGTGAACTTTTATATTGGGAAAGTCATCTCCGGTGAACTTTTGTATTGGGAAAGTCATCTCCGGTGAACTTTTGTATTGGGAAAGTCATGCCCGGTGAACTTTTGTATTGGGAAAGTCATGCCCGGTGAACTTTTGTATGAGAAAAGTCATCTCCGGTGAACTTTTGTATGGGAAAAGTCATCTCCGGTGAACTTTTGTATGGGAAAAGTCATCTCCGGTGAACTTTTGTATTGGGAAAGTCATCTCCGGTGAACTTTTGTATGGGAAAAGTCATCTCCGGTGAACTTTTGTATTGGGAAAGTCATGCCCGGTGAACTTTTGTATTGGGAAAGTCATCTCCGGTGAACTTTTGTATGGGAAAATCATCTCCGGTGAACTTTTGTATGGGAAAAGTCATCTCCGGTGAACTTTTGTATTGGGAAAGTCATCTCCGGTGAACTTTTGTATGGGAAAAGTCATCTCCGGTGAACTTTTGTATGGGAAAAGTCATCTCCGGTGAACTGTTGTATGGGAAAAGTCATCTCCGGTGAACTTTTGTATTGGGAAAGTCATGCCCGGTGAACTTTTGTATAGGGAAAGTCATCTCCGGTGAACTTTTGTATGGGAAAAGTCATCTCCGGTGAACTTTTGTATTGGGAAAGTCATGCCCGGTGAACTTTTGTATTGGGAAAGTCATCTCCGGTGAACTTTTGTATTGGGAAAGTCATCTCCGGTGAACTTTTGTATTGGGAAAGTCATCTCCGGTGAACTTTTGTATTGGGAAAGTCATCTCCGGTGAACTTTTGTATTGGGAAAGTCATGCCCGGTGAACTTTTGTATGGGAAAAGTCATCTCCGGTGAACTTTTGTATTGGGAAAGTCATCTCCGGTGAACTTTTGTATGGGAAAAGTCATCTCCGGTGAACTTTTGTATTGGGAAAGTCATCTCCGGTGAACTTTTGTATTGGGAAAGTCATCTCCGGTGAACTTTTGTATGGGAAAAGTCATCTCCGGAAAGTCATGCCCGGTGAACTTTTGTATAGGGAAAGTCATCTCCGGTGAACTTTTGTATGGGAAAAGTCATCTCCGGTGAACTTTTGTATTGGGAAAGTCATGCCCGGTGAACTTTTGTATTGGGAAAGTCATCTCCGGTGAACTTTTGTATTGGGAAAGTCATCTCCGGTGAACTTTTGTATTGGGAAAGTCATCTCCGGTGAACTTTTGTATTGGGAAAGTCATCTCCGGTGAACTTTTGTATTGGGAAAGTCATGCCCGGTGAACTTTTGTATGGGAAAAGTCATCTCCGGTGAACTTTTGTATTGGGAAAGTCATCTCCGGTGAACTTTTGTATGGGAAAAGTCATCTCCGGTGAACTTTTGTATTGGGAAAGTCATCTCCGGTGAACTTTTGTATTGGGAAAGTCATCTCCGGTGAACTTTTGTATGGGAAAAGTCATCTCCGGTGAACTTTTGTATGGGAAAAGTCATCTCCGGTGAACTTTTGTATTGGGAAAGTCATCTCCGGTGAACTTTTGTATGGGAAAAGTCATCTCCGGTGAACTTTTGTATTGGGAAAGTCATCTCCGGTGAACTTTTGTATGGGAAAAGTCATCTCCGGTGAACTTTTGTATTGGGAAAGTCATCTCCGGTGAACTTTTGTATGGGAAAAGTCATCTCCGGTGAACTTTTGTATTGGGAAAGTCATCTCCGGTGAACTTTTGTTTTGGGAAAGTCATGCCCGGTGAACTTTTGTATTGGGAAAGTCATCTCCGGTGAACTTTTGTATTGGGAAAGTCATGCCCGGTGAACTTTTGTATTGGGAAAGTCATCTCCGGTGAACTTTTGTATTGGGAAAGTTATCTCCGGTGAACTTTTGTATGGGAAAAGTCATCTCCGGTGAACTTTTGTATTGGGAAAGTCATCTCCGGTGAACTTTTGTATTGGGAAAGTCGTGCCCGGTGAACTTTTGTATTGGGAAAGTCATCTCCGGTGAACTTTTGTATGGGAAAAGTCATCTCCGGTGAACTTTTGTATTGGAAAAGTCATCTCCGGTGAACTTTTGTATGGGAAAGTCATCTCCGGTGAACTTTTGTATGGGAAAAGTCATCTCCGGTGAACTTTTGTATGGGAAAAGTCATCTCCGGTGAACTTTTGTATTGGGAAAGTCATCTCCGGTGAACTTTTGTATTGGGAAAGTCATCTCCGGTGAACTTTTGTATGGGAAAAGTCATCTCCGGTGAACTTTTGTATGGGAAAAGTCATCTCCGGTGAACTTTTGTATTGGGAAAGTCATCTCCGGTGAACTTTTGTATTGGGAAAGTCATCTCCGGTGAACTTTTATATTGGGAAAGTCATCTCCGGCGAACTTTTGTATTGGGAAAGTCGTGCCCGGTGAACTTTTGTATTGGGAAAGTCATGCCCGGTGAACTTTTATATTGGGAAAGTCATCTCCGGTGAACTTTTGTATTGGCAAAGTCATCTCCGGTGAACTTTTGTATTGGGAAAGTCATGCCCGGTGAACTTTTGTATTGGGAAAGTCATGCCCGGTGAACTTTTGTATGGGAAAAGTCATCTCCGGTGAACTTTTGTATGGGAAAAGTCATCTCCGGTGAACTTTTGTATGGGAAAAGTCATCTCCGGTGAACTTTTGTATTGGGAAAGTCATCTCCGGTGAACTTTTGTATGGGAAAAGTCATCTCCGGTGAACTTTTGTATTGGGAAAGTCATCTCCGGTGAACTTTTGTATGGGAAAAGTCATCTCCGGTGAACTTTTGTATTGGGAAAGTCATCTCCGGTGAACTTTTGTATTGGGAAAGTCATCTCCGGTGAACTTTTGTATGGGAAAAGTCATCTCCGGTGAACTTTTGTATTGGGAAAGTCATGCCCGGTGAACTTTTGTATTGGGAAAGTCATCTCCGGTGAACTTTTGTATGGGGAAAAGTCATCTCCGGTGAACTTTTGTATTGGGAAAGTCATCTCCGGTGAACTTTTGTATTGGGTAAGTCATCTCCGGTGAACTTTTGTATGGGAAAAGTCATCTCCGGTGAACTTTTGTATTGGGAAAGTCATGCCCGGTGAACTTTTGTATTGGGAAAGTCATCTCCGGTGAACTTTTGTATGGGAAAAGTCATCTCCGGTGAACTTTTGTATTGGGAAAGTCATCTCCGGTGAACTTTTGTATTGGGAAAGTCATCTCCGGTGAACTTTTGTATTGGGAAAGTCATCTCCGGTGAACTTTTGTATGGGAAAAGTCATCTCCGGTGAACTTTTGTATTGGGAAAGTCATCTCCGGTGAACTTTTGTATGGGAAAAGTCATCTCCGGTGAACTTTTGTATTGGGAAAGTCATCTCCGGTGAAGTTTTGTATGGGAAAAGTCATCTCCGGTGAACTTTTGTATTGGGAAAGTCATCTCCGGTGAACTTTTGTATTGGGAAAGTCATCTCCGGTGAACTTTTGTATTGGGAAAGTCATCTCCGGTGAACTTTTGTATTGGGAAAGTCATCTCCGGTGAACTTTTGTATTGGGAAAGTCATCTCCGGTGAACTTTTGTATGGGAAAAGTCATCTCCGGTGAACTTTTGTATTGGGAAAGTCATATCCGATGATCTTTTGTATTGGGAAAGTCATCTCCGGTGAACTTTTGTATGGGAAAAGTCATCTCCGGTGAACTTTTGTATTGGGAAAGTCATCTCCGATGAACTTTTGTATTGGGAAAGTCATCTCCGGTGAACTTTTGTATTGGGAAAGTCATCTCCGGTGAACTTTTGTTTTGGGAAAGTCATGCCCGGTGAACTTTTGTATTGGGAAAGTCGTGCCCGGTGAACTTTTGTATTGGGAAAAGTCATCTCCGGTGAACTATTGTATTGGGAAAGTCATGTCCGGTGAACTTTTGTATTGGGAAAGTCATGCCCGGTGAACTTTTGTATTGGGAAAGTCATCTCCGGTGAACTTTTGTATTGGGAAAGTCATGCCCGGTGAACTTTTGTATTGGGAAAGTCATGCCCGGTGAACTTTTGTATTGGGAAAGTCATGCCCGGTGAACTTTTGTATTGGGAAAGTCATCTCCGGTGAACTTTTGTATTGGGAAAGTCATCTCCGGTGAACTTTTATATTGGGAAAGTCATCTCCGGTGAACTTTTGTATTGGGAAAGTCGTGCCCGGTGAACTTTTGTATTGGGAAAGTCATGCCCGGTGAACTTTTATATTGGGAAAGTCATCTCCGGTGAACTTTTGTATTGGGAAAGTCATCTCCGGTGAACTTTTGTATTGGGAAAGTCATGCCCGGTGAACTTTTGTATTGGGAAAGTCATGCCCGGTGAACTTTTGTATGGGAAAAGTCATCTCCGGTGAACTTTTGTATGGGAAAAGTCATCTCCGGTGAACTTTTGTATGGGAAAAGTCATCTCCGGTGAACTTTTGTATTGGGAAAGTCATCTCCGGTGAACTTTTGTATGGGAAAAGTCATCTCCGGTGAACTTTTGTATTGGGAAAGTCATCTCCGGTGAACTTTTGTATGGGAAAAGTCATCTCCGGTGAACTTTTGTATTGGGAAAGTCATCTCCGGTGAACTTTTGTATTGGGAAAGTCATCTCCGGTGAACTTTTGTATGGGAAAAGTCATCTCCGGTGAACTTTTGTATTGGGAAAGTCATGCCCGGTGAACTTTTGTATTGGGAAAGTCATCTCCGGTGAACTTTTGTATGGGAAAAGTCATCTCCGGTGAACTTTTGTATTGGGAAAGTCATCTCCGGTGAACTTTTGTATTGGGTAAGTCATCTCCGGTGAACTTTTGTATGGGAAAAGTCATCTCCGGTGAACTTTTGTATTGGGAAAGTCATGCCCGGTGAACTTTTGTATTGGGAAAGTCATCTCCGGTGAACTTTTGTATGGGAAAGTCATCTCCGGTGAACTTTTGTATTGGGAAAGTCATCTCCGGTGAACTTTTGTATTGGGAAAGTCATCTCCGGTGAACTTTTGTATTGGGAAAGTCATCTCCGGTGAACTTTTGTATTGGGAAAGTCATCTCCGGTGAACTTTTGTATGGGAAAAGTCATCTCCGGTGAACTTTTGTATTGGGAAAGTCATATCCGGTGATCTTTTGTATTGGGAAAGTCATCTCCGGTGAACTTTTGTATGGGAAAAGTCATCTCCGGTGAACTTTTGTATTGGGAAAGTCATCTCCGGTGAAATTTTGTATTGGGAAAGTCATCTCCGGTGAACTTTTGTATTGGGAAAGTCATCTCCGGTGAACTTTTGTTTTGGGAAAGTCATGCCCGGTGAACTTTTGTATTGGGAAAGTCGTGCCCGGTGAACTTTTGTATTGGGAAAAGTCATCTCCGGTGAACTATTGTATTGGGAAAGTCATGCCCGGTGAACTTTTGTATTGGGAAAGTCATGCCCGGTGAACTTTTGTATTGGGAAAGTCATCTCCGGTGAACTTTTGTATTGGGAAAGTCATGCCCGGTGAACTTTTGTATTGGGAAAGTCATGCCCGGTGAACTTTTGTATGGGAAAAGTCATCTCCGGTGAACTTTTGTATGGGAAAAGTCATCTCCGGTGAACTTTTGTATTGGGAAAGTCATCTCCGGTGAACTTTTGTATGGGAAAAGTCATCTCCGGTGAACTTTTGTATTGGGAAAGTCATCTCCGGTGAACTTTTGTATTGGGAAAGTCATCTCCGGTGAACTTTTGTATGGGAAAAGTCATCTCCGGTGAACTTTTGTATTGGGAAAGTCATCTCCGGTGAACTTTTGTATTGGGAAAGTCATCTCCGGTGAACTTTTGTATGGGAAAAGTCATCTCCGGTGAACTTTTGTATTGGGAAAGTCATGCCCGGTGAACTTTTGTATTGGGAAAGTCATCTCCGGTGAACTTTTGTATGGGAAAAGTCATCTCCGGTGAACTTTTGTATTGGGAAAGTCATCTTCGGTGAACTTTTGTATTGGGTAAGTCATCTCCGGTGAACTTTTGTATTGGGAAAGTCATCTCCGGTGAACTTTTGTATTGGGAAAGTCATGTCCGGTGAACTTTTGTATTGGGAAAGTCATCTCCGGTGAACTTTTGTATGGGAAAAGTCATCTCCGGTGAACTTTTGTATTGGGAAAGTCATCTCCGGTGAACTTTTGTGTTGGGAAAGTCATCTCCGGTGAACTTTTGTATTGGGAAAGTCATCTCCGGTGAACTTTTGTATGGGAAAAGTCATCTCCGGTGAACTTTTGTATTGGGAAAGTCATCTCCGGTGAACGTTTGTATGGGAAAAGTCATCTCCGGTGAACTTTTGTATTGGGAAAGTCATGCCCGGTGAACTTTTGTATTGGGAAAGTCATGCCCGGTGAACTTTTGTATTGGGAAAGTCATCTCCGGTGAACTTTTGTATGGGAAAAGTCATCTCCGGTGAACTTTTGTATTGGGAAAGTCATGCCCGGTGAACTTTTGTATTGGGAAAGTCATCTCCGATGAACTTTTGTATGGGAAAAGTCATCTCCGGTGAACTTTTGTATTGGGAAAGTCATGCCCGGTGAACTTTTGTATTGGGAAAGTCATCTCCGGTGAACTTTTGTATTGGGAAAGTCATCTCCGGTGAACTTTTGTATTGGGAAAGTCATGTCCGGTGAACTTTTGTATTGGGAAAGTCATCTCCGGTGAACTTTTGTATGGGAAAAGTCATCTCCGGTGAACTTTTGTATTGGGAAAGTCATCTCCGGTGAACTTTTGTATTGGGAAAGTCATCTCCGGTGAACTTTTGTATGGGAAAAGTCATCTCCGGTGAACTTTTGTATTGAGAAAGTCATCTCCGGTGAACTTTTGTATGGGAAAAGTCATCTCCGGTGAACTTTTGTATTGGGAAAGTCATCTCCGGTGAACTTTTGTATTGGAAAAGTCATGCCCGGTGAACTTTTGTATTGGGAAAGTCATGCCCGGTGAACTTTTGTATTGGGAAAGTCATGCCCGGTGAACTTTTGTATGGGAAAAGTCATCTCCGGTGAACTTTTGTATGGGAAAATCATCTCCGGTGAACTTTTGTATTGGGAAAGTCATCTCCGGTGAACTTTTGTATTGGGAAAGTCATCTCCGGTGAACTTTTGTATTGGGAAAGTCATCTCCGGTGAACTTTTGTATGGGAAAGTCATCTCCGGTGAACTTTTGTATTGGGAAAGTCATCTCCGGTGAACTTTTGTATTGGGAAAGTCATCTCCGGTGAACATTTGTATTGGGAAAGTCATGCCCGGTGAACTTTTATATTGGGAAAGTCATGCCCGGTGAACTTTTGTATTGGGAAAGTCATCTCCGGTGAACTTTTGTATTGGGAAAGTCATGCCCGGTGAACTTTTGTATTGGGAAAGTCATGCCCGGTGAACTTTTATATTGGGAAAGTCATCTCCGGTGAACTTTTGTATTGGGAAAGTCATCTCCGGTGAACTTTTGTATTGGGAAAGTCATGCCCGGTGAACTTTTGTATTGGGAAAGTCATGCCCGGTGAACTTTTGTATGGGAAAAGTCATGCCCGGTGAACTTTTGTATGGGAAAAGTCATCTCCGGTGAACTTTTGTATGGGAAAAGTCATCTCCGGTGAACTTTTGTATTGGGAAAGTCATCTCCGGTGAACTTTTGTATGGGAAAAGTCATCTCCGGTGAACTTTTGTATTGGGAAAGTCATGCCCGGTGAACTTTTGTATTGGGAAAGTCATCTCCGGTGAACTTTTGTATGGGAAAAGTCATCTCCGGTGAACTTTTGTATGGGAAAAGTCATCTCCGGTGAACTTTTGTATTGGGAAAGTCATCTCCGGTGAACTTTTGTATGGGAAAAGTCATCTCCGGTGAACTTTTGTATGGGAAAAGTCATCTCCGGTGAACTTTTGTATGGGAAAAGTCATCTCCGGTGAACTTTTGTATTGGGAAAGTCATGCCCGGTGAACTTTTGTATTGGGAAAGTCATCTCCGGTGAACTTTTGTATGGGAAAAGTCATCTCCGGTGAACTTTTGTATTGGGAAAGTCATGCCCGGTGAACTTTTGTATTGGGAAAGTCATCTCCGGTGAACTTTTGTATTGGGAAAGTCATCTCCGGTGAACTTTTGTATTGGGAAAGTCATCTCCGGTGAACTTTTGTATTGGGAAAGTCATGCCAGGTGAACTTTTGTATGGGAAAAGTCATCTCCGGTGAACTTTTGTATTGGGAAAGTTATCTCCGGTAAACTTTTGTATGGGAAAAGTCATCTCCGGTGAACTTTTGTATTGGGAAAGTCATCTCCGGTGAACTTTTGTATTGGGAAAGTCATCTCCGGTGAACTTTTGTATGGGAAAAGTCATCTCCGGTGAACTTTTGTATGGGAAAAGTCATCTCCGGTGAACTTTTGTATTGGGAAAGTCATCTCCGGTGAACTTTTGTATGGGAAAAGTCATCTCCGGTGAACTTTTGTATTGGGAAAGTCATCTCCGGTGAACTTTTGTATGGGAAAAGTCATCTCCGGTGAACTTTTGTATTGGGAAAGTCATCTCCGGTGAACTTTTGTATGGGAAAAGTCATCTCCGGTGAACTTTTGTATTGGGAAAGTCATCTCCGGTGAACTTTTGTTTTGGGAAAGTCATGCCCGGTGAACTTTTGTATTGGGAAAGTCATCTCCGGTGAACTTTTGTATTGGGAAAGTCATGCCCGGTGAACTTTTGTATTGGGAAAGTCATCTCCGGTGAACTTTTGTATTGGGAAAGTCATCTCCGGTGAACTTTTGTATGGGAAAAGTCATCTCCGGTTAACTTTTGTATTGGGAAAGTCATCTCCGGTGAACTTTTGTATTGGGAAAGTCGTGGCCGGTGAACTTTTGTATTGGGAAAGTCATCTCCGGTGAACTTTTGTATGGGAAAAGTCATCTCCGGTGAACTTTTGTATGGGAAAGTCATCTCCGGTGAACTTTTGTATGGGAAAAGTCATCTCCGGTGAACTTTTGTATGGGAAAAGTCATCTCCGGTGAACTTTTGTATTGGGAAAGTCATCTCCGGTGAACTTTTGTATTGGGAAAGTCATCTCCGGTGAACTTTTGTATGGGAAAAGTCATCTCCGGTGAACTTTTGTATTGGGAAAGTCGTGCCCGGTGAACTTTTGTATTGGGAAAGTCATGCCCGGTGAACTTTTATATTGGGAAAGTCATCTCCGGTGAACTTTTGTATTGGGAAAGTCATCTCCGGTGAACTTTTGTATTGGGAAAGTCATGCCCGGTGAACTTTTGTATTGGGAAAGTCATGCCCGGTGAACTTTTGTATGGGAAAAGTCATCTCCGGTGAACTTTTGTATGGGAAAAGTCATCTCCGGTGAACTTTTGTATGGGAAAAGTCATCTCCGGTGAACTTTTGTATTGGGAAAGTCATCTCCGGTGAACTTTTGTATGGGAAAATTCATCTCCGGTGAACTTTTGTATTGGGAAAGTCATCTCCGGTGAACTTTTGTATTGGGAAAGTCATCTCCGGTGAACTTTTATATTGGGAAAGTCATCTCCGGTGAACTTTTGTATTGGGAAAGTCATGCCCGGTGAACTTTTATATTGGGAAAGTCATGCCCGGTGAACTTTTGTATTGGGAAAGTCATCTCCGGTGAACTTTTGTATTGGGAAAGTCGTGCCCGGTGAACTTTTGTATTGGGAAAGTCATGCCCGGTGAACTTTTATATTGGGAAAGTCATCTCCGGTGAACTTTTGTATTGGGAAAGTCATCTCCGGTGAACTTTTGTATGGGAAAAGTCATCTCCGGTGAACTTTTGTATTGGGAAAGTCATCTCCGGTGAACTTTTGTATGGGAAAAGTCATCTCCGGTGAACTTTTGTATTGGGAAAGTCATCTCCGGTGAACTTTTGTATTGGGAAAGTCATCTCCGGTGAACTTTTGTATGGGAAAAGTCATCTCCGGTGAACTTTTGTATTGGGAAAGTCATCTCCGGTGAACTTTTGTATGGGAAAAGTCATCTCCGGTGAACTTTTGTATTGGGAAAGTCATCTCCGGTGAACTTTTGTATGGGAAAAGTCATCTCCGGTGAACTTTTGTATTGGGAAAGTCATCTCCGGTGAACTTTTGTATGGAAAAAGTCATCTCCGGTGAACTTTTGTATTGGGAAAGTCATGCCCGGTGAACTTTTGTATTGGGAAAGTCATCTCCGGTGAACTTTTGTATGGGAAAAGTCATCTCCGGTGAACTTTTGTATGGGAAAAGTCATCTCCGGTGAACTTTTGTATGGGAAAAGTCATCTCCGGTGAACTTTTGTATTGGGAAAGTCATCTCCGGTGAACTTTTGTATGGGAAAAGTCATCTCCGGTGAACTTTTGTATTGGGAAAGTCACCTCCGGTGAACTTTTGTATGGGAAAAGTCATCTCCGGTGAACTTTTGTATTGGGAAAGTCATCTCCGGTGAACTTTTGTATGGGAAAAGTCATCTCCGGTGAACTTTTGTATTGGGAAAGTCATCTCCGGTGAACTTTTGTATGGGAAAAGTCATCTCCGGTGAACTTTTGTATTGGGAAAGTCATCTCCGGTGAACTTTTGTTTTGGGAAAGTCATGCCCGGTGAACTTTTGTATTGGGAAAGTCATCTCCGGTGAACTTTTGTATTGGGAAAGTCATGCCCGGTGAACTTTTGTATTGGGAAAGTCATCTCCGGTGAACTTTTGTATTGGGAAAGTCATCTCCGGTGAACTTTTGTATGGGAAAAGTCATCTCCGGTGAACTTTTGTATTGGGAAAGTCATCTCCGGTGAACTTTTGTATTGGGAAAGTCATGCCCGGTGAACTTTTGTTTTGGGAAAGTCATGCCCGGTGAACTTTTGTATTGGGAAAGTCATCTCCGGTGAACTTTTGTATTGGGAAAGTCATCTCCGGTGAACTTTTGTATGGGAAAAGTCATCTCCGGTGAACTTTTGTATTGGGAAAGTCATGCCCGGTGAACTTTTGTTTTGGGAAAGTCATGCCCGGTGAACTTTTGTATTGGGAAAGTCATCTCCGGTGAACTTTTGTATTGGGAAAGTCGTGCCCGGTGAACTTTTGTATTGGGAAAGTCATGCCCGGTGAACTTTTATATTGGTAAAGTCATGCCCGGTGAACTTTTGTATTGGGAAAGTCATCTCCGGTGAACTTTTGTATGGGAAAAGTCATCTCCGGTGAACTTTTGTATTGGGAAAGTCATCTCCGGTGAACTTTTGTATGGGAAAAGTCATCTCCGGTGAACTTTTGTATTGGGAAAGTCATCTCCGGTGAACTTTTGTATTGGGAAAGTCATCTCCGGTGAACTTTTGTATGGGAAAAGTCATCTCCGGTGAACTTTTGTATTGGGAAAGTCATCTCCGGTGAACTTTTGTATGGGAAAAGTCATCTCCGGTGAACTTTTGTATTGGGAAAGTCATCTCCGGTGAACTTTTGTATGGGAAAAGTCATCTCCGGTGAACTTTTGTATTGGGAAAGTCATCTCCGGTGAACTTTTGTATGGGAAAAGTCATCTCCGGTGAACTTTTGTATTGGGAAAGTCATGCCCGGTGAACTT
The DNA here is from genome assembly GCF_047663935.1 of Musca autumnalis. Lineage (NCBI taxonomy): Eukaryota > Metazoa > Arthropoda > Insecta > Diptera > Muscidae > Musca > Musca autumnalis. The sequence goes on from NW_027411691.1 coordinate 74,786, forward strand.
TTGTATTGGGAAAGTCATCTCCGGTGAACTTTTGTATTAGGAAAGTCATCTCCGGTGAACTTTTGTATGGGAAAAGTCATCTCCGGTGAACTTTTGTATTGGGAAAGTCATCTCCGGTGAACTTTTGTATTGGGAAAGTCATGCCCGGTGAACTTTTGTTTTGGGAAAGTCATGCCCGGTGAACTTTTGTATTGGGAAAGTCATCTCCGGTGAACTTTTGTATTGGGAAATTCATCTCCGGTGAACTTTTGTATGGGAAAAGTCATCTCCGGTGAACTTTTGTATTGGGAAAGTCATGCCCGGTGAACTTTTGTATTGGGAAAGTCATCTCAGGTGAACTTTTGTATTGGGAAAGTCATCTCCGGTGAACTTTTGTATGGGAAAAGTCATCTCCGGTGAACTTTTGTATTGGGAAAGTCATCTCCGGTGAACTTTTGTATTGGGAAAGTCATGCCCGGTGAACTTTTGTTTTGGGAAAGTCATGCCCGGTGAACTTTTGTATTGGGAAAGTCATCTCCGGTGAACTTTTGTATGGGAAAAGTCATCTCCGGTGAACTTTTGTATTGGGAAAGTCATGCCCGGTGAACTTTTGTTTTGGGAAAGTCATGCCCGGTGAACTTTTGTATTGGGAAAGTCATCTCCGGTGAACTTTTGTATGGGAAAAGTCATCTCCGGTGAACTTTTGTTTTGGGAAAGTCATGCCCGGTGAACTTTTGTATTGGGAAAGTCATCTCCGGTGAACTTTTGTATTGGGAAAGTCATGCCCGGTGAACTTTTGTATTGGGAAAGTCATCTCCGGTGAACTTTTGTATTGGGAAAGTCATCTCCGGTGAACTTTTGTATGGAAAAGTCATCTCCGGTGAACTTTTGTATTGGGAAAGTCATCTCCGGTGAACTTTTGTATTGGGAAAGTCGTGCCCGGTGAACTTTTGTATTGGGAAAGTCATCTCCGGTGAACTTTTGTATGGGAAAAGTCATCTCCGGTGAACTTTTGTATTGGGAAAGTCATCTCCGGTGAACTTTAGTATGGGAAAGTCATCTCCGGTGAACTTTTGTATGGGAAAAGTCATCTCCGGTGAACTTTTGTATGGGAAAAGTCATCTCCGGTGAACTTTTGTATTGGGAAAGTCATCTCCGGTGAACTTTTGTATTGGGAAAGTCATCTCCGGTGAACTTTTGTATGGGAAAAGTCATCTCCGGTGAACCTTTGTATGGGAAAAGTCATCTCCGGTGAACTTTTGTATTGGGAAAGTCATCTCCGGTGAACTTTTGTATGGGAAAAGTCATCTCCGGTGAACTTTTGTATTGGGAAAGTCATCTCCGGTGAACTTTTGTATGGGAAAAGTCATCTCCGGTGAACTTTTGTATTGGGAAAGTCATCTCCGGTGAACTTTTGTATGGGAAAAGTCATCTCCGGTGAACTTTTGTATGGGAAAAGTCATCTCCGGTGAACTTTTGTATTGGGAAAGTCATCTCCGGTGAACTTTTGTATTGGGAAAGTCATCTCCGGTGAACTTTTATATTGGGAAAGTCATCTCCGGTGAACTTTTGTATTGGGAAAGTCGTGCCCGGTGAACTTTTGTATTGGGAAAGTCATGCCCGGTGAACTTTTATATTGGGAAAGTCATCTCCGGTGAACTTTTGTATTGGGAAAGTCATCTCCGGTGAACTTTTGTATTGGGAAAGTCATGCCCGGTGAACTTTTGTTTTGGGAAAGTCATGCCCGGTGAACTTTTGTATTGGGAAAGTCATCTCCGGTGAACTTTTGTATGGGAAAAGCCATCTCCGGTGAACTTTTGTATTGGGAAAGTCATCTCCGGTGAACTTTTGTATTGGGAAAGTCATCTCCGGTGAACTTTTGTATTGGGAAAGTCATGCCCGGTGAACTTTTGTTTTGGGAAAGTCATGCCCGGTGAACTTTTGTATGGGAAAAGCCATCTCCGGTGAACTTTTGTATTGGGAAAAGCCATCTCCGGTGAACTTTTGTATTGGGAAAGTCATCTCCGGTGAACTTTTGTATGGGAAAAGTCATCTCCGGTGAACTTTTGTATTGGGAAAGTCATCTCCGGTGAACTTTTGTATTGGGAAAGTCATCTCCGGTGAACTTTTGTATGGGAAAAGTCATCTCCGGTGAACTTTTGTATTGGGAAAGTCATCTCCGGTGAACTTTTGTATGGGAAAAGTCATCTCCGGTGAACTTTTGTATTGGGAAAGTCATCTCCGGTGAACTTTTGTATGGGAAAAGTCATCTCCGGTGAACTTTTGTATTGGGAAAGTCATCTCCGGTGAACTTTTGTATGGGAAAAGTCATCTCCGGTGAACTTTTGTATTGGGAAAGTCATGCCCGGTGAACTTTTGTATTGGGAAAGTCATCTCCGGTGATCTTTTGTATTAGGAAAGTCATCTCCGGTGAACTTTTGTATGGGAAAAGTCATCTCCGGTGAACTTTTGTATTGGGAAAGTCATCTCCGGTGAACTTTTGTATTGGGAAAGTCATGCCCGGTGAACTTTTGTTTTGGGAAAGTCATGCCCGGTGAACTTTTGTATTGGGAAAGTCATCTCCGGTGAACTTTTGTGTTGGGAAAGTCATCTCCGGTGAACTTTTGTATGGGAAAAGTCATCTCCGGTGAACTTTTGTATTGGGAAAGTCATGCCCGGTGAACTTTTGTATTGGGAAAGTCATCTCCGGTGAACTTTTGTATTGGGAAAGTCATCTCCGGTGAACTTTTGTATGGGAAAAGTCATCTCCGGTGAACTTTTGTATTGGGAAAGTCATCTCCGGTGAACTTTTGTATTGGGAAAGTCATGCCCGGTGAACTTTTGTTTTGGGAAAGTCATGCCCGGTGAACCTTTGTATTGGGAAAGTCATCTCCGGTGAACTTTTGTATGGGAAAAGTCATCTCCGGTGAACTTTTGTATTGGGAAAGTCATGCCCGGTGAACTTTTGTATTGGGAAAGTCATCTCCGGTGAACTTTTGTATGGGAAAAGTCATCTCCGGTGAACTTTTGTATTGGGAAAGTCATCTCCGGTGAACTTTTGTATTGGGAAAGTCATGCCCGGTGAACTTTTGTATTGGGAAAGTCATCTCCGGTGAACTTTTGTATTGGGAAAGTCATCTCCGGTGAACTTTTGTATAAGAAAAGTCATCTCCGGTGAACTTTTGTATTGGGAAAGTCATCTCCGGTGAACTTTGTATTGGGAAAGCCGTGCCCGGTGAATTTTTGTATTGGGAATGTCATCTCCGGTGAACTTTTGTATGGGAAAAGTCATCTCCGGTGAACTTTTGTATTGGGAAAGTCATCTCCGGTGAACTTTTGTATGGGAAAAGTCATCTCCGGTGAACTTTTGTATTGGGAAAGTCATCTCCGGTGAACTTTAGTATGGGAAAGTCATCTCCGGTGAACTTTTGTATGGGAAAAGTCATCTCCGGTGAACTTTTGTATGGGAAAAAGTCATCTCCGGTGAACTTTTGTATTGGGAAAGTCATCTCCGGTGAACTTTTGTATTGGGAAAGTCATCTCCGGTGAACTTTTATATGGGAAAGTCATCTCCGGTGAACTTTTGTATTGAGAAAGTCGTGCCCGGTGAACTTTTGTATTGGGAAAGTCATGCCCGGTGAACTTTTATATTGGGAAAGTCATCTCCGGTGAACTTTTGTATTGGGAAAGTCATCTCCGGTGAACTTTTGTATTGGGAAAATCATGCCCGGTGAACTTTTGTTTTGGGAAAGTCATGCCCGGTGAACTTTTGTATTGGGAAAGTCATCTCCGGTGAACTTTTGTATGGGAAAAGCCATCTCCGGTGAACTTTTGTATTGGGAAAGTCATCTCCGGTGAACTTTTGTATTGGGAAAGTCATCTCCGGTGAACTTTTGTATTGGGAAAGTCATGCCCGGTGAACTTTTGTTTTGGGAAAGTCATGCCCGGTGAACTTTTGTATTGGGAAAGTCATCTCCGGTGAACTTTTGTATGGGAAAAGCCATCTCCGGTGAACTTTTGTATTGGGAAAGTCATCTCCGGTGAACTTTTGTATGGGAAAAGTCATCTCCGGTGAACTTTTGTATTGGGAAAGTCATCTCCGGTGAACTTTTGTCTGGGAAAAGTCATCTCCGGTGAACTTTTGTATTGGGAAAGTCATGCCCGGTGAACTTTTGTATTGGGAAAGTCATCTCCGGTGAACTTTGTATTGGGAAAGTCATCTCCGGTGAACTTTTGTATTGGGAAAGTCATCTCCGGTGAACTTTTGTATTGGGAAAGTCATCTCCGGTGAACTTTGTATGGGAAAAGTCATCTCCGGTGAACTTTTGTATTGGGAAAGTCATCTCCGGTGAACTTTTGTATGGGAAAAGTCATGCCCGGTGAACTTTTATATTGGGAAAGTCATCTCCGGTGAACTTTTGTATTGGGAAGTCATCTCCGGTGAACTTTTGTATTGGGAAAGTCATGCCCGGTGAAGTTTTGTATTGGGAAAGTCATGCCCGGTGAACTTTTGTATGGGAAAAGTCATCTCCGGTGAACTTTTGTATGGGAAAAGTCATCTCGGTGAACTTTTGTATGGGAAAAGTCATCTCCGGTGAACTTTTGTATTGGGAAAGTCATCTCCGGTGAACTTTTGTATGGGAAAAGTCATCTCCGGTGAACTTTTGTATTGGAAAGTCATCTCCGGTGAACTTTTGTATTGGGAAAGTCATGCCCGGTGAACTTTTGTATTGGAAAGTCATCTCCGGTGAACTTTTGTATTGGAAAGTCATCTCCGGTGAACTTTGTATGGGAAAAGTCATCTCCGGTGAACTTTTGTATTGGGAAAGTCATCTCCGGTGAACTTTTGTATGGGAAAAGTCATCTCCGGTGAACTTTTGTATTGGGAAAGTCATCTCCGGTGAACTTTTGTATGGGAAAAGTCATCTCCGGTGAACTTTTGTATTGGGAAAGTCATCTCCGGTGAACTTTTGTATCGGGAAAGTCATCTCCGGTGAACTTTTGTATTGGGAAAGTCATCTCCGGTGAACTTTTGTATGGGAAAAGTCATGCCCGGTGAACTTTTGTATTGGGAAAGTCATGCCCGGTGAACTTTTGTATTGGGAAAGTCATCTCCGGTGAACTTTTGTATTGGGAAAGTCATGCCCGGTGAACTTTTGTATTGGGAAAGTCTACCCGGTGAACTTTTGTATTGGGAAAGTCATCTCCGGTGAACTTTTGTATGGGAAAAGTCATCTCCGGTGAACTTTTGTATTGGGAAAGTCATCTCCGGTGAACTTTTGTTTGGGAAAAGTCATCTCCGGTGAACTTTTGTATTGGGAAAGTCATGCCCGGTGAACTTTTGTATTGGGAAAGTCATCTCCGGTGAACTTTTGTATGGGAAAAGTCATCTCCGGTGAACTTTTGTATGGGAAAAGTCATCTCCGGTGAACTTTTGTATTGGGAAAGTCATCTCCGGTGAACTTTTGTATGGGAAAAGTCATCTCCGGTGAACTTTTGTATTGGGAAAGTCATCTCCGGTGAACTTTTGTATGGGAAAAGTCATCTCCGGTGAACTTTTGTATTGGGAAAGTCATCTCCGGTGAACTTTTGTATGGGAAAAGTCATCTCCGGTGAACTTTTGTATTGGAAAAGCCATCTCCGGTGAACTTTTGTATTGGGAAAGTCATCTCCGGTGAACTTTTGTATTGGGAAAGTCATCTCCGGTGAACTTTTGTATTGGGAAAGTCATCTCCGGTGAACTTTTTGTATGGGAAAAGTCATCTCCGGTGAACTTTTGTATTGGGAAAGTCATCTCCGGTGAACTTTTGTATTGGGAAAGTCATCTCCGGTGAACTTTTGTATGGGAAAAGTCATCTCCGGTGAACTTTTGTATTGGGAAAGTCATCTCCGGTGAACTTTTGTATGGGAAAAGTCATGCCCGGTGAACTTTATATTGGGAAAGTCATCTCCGGTGAACTTTGTATTGGGAAAGTCATCTCCGGTGAACTTTTGTATTGGGAAAGTCATGCCCGGTGAACTTTTGTATTGGGAAAGTCATGCCCGGTGAACTTTTGTAGGGAAAAGGTCATCTCCGGTGAGCTTTTGTATGGGAAAAGTCATCTCCGGGTGAACTTTTGTATGGGAAAAGTCATCTCCGGTGAACTTTTGTATTGGGAAAGTCATCTCCGGTGAACTTTTGTATGGGAAAAGTCATCTCCGGTGAACTTTTGTATTGGGAAAGTCATCTCCGGTGAACTTTTGTATGGGAAAAGTCATCTCCGGTGAACTTTTGTATTGGGAAAGTCATCTCCGGTGAACTTTTGTATGGGAAAAGTCATCTCCGGTGAACTTTTGTATTGGGAAAGTCATCTCCGGTGAACTCTTGTATTGGGAAAGTCATCTCCGGTGAACTTTTGTATGGGAAAAGTCATCTCCTGTGAACTTTTGTATTGGGAAAGTCATCTCCGGTGAACTTTTGTATTGGGAAAGTCATCTCCGGTGAACTTTTGTATGGGAAAAGTCATCTCCGGTGAACTTTTGTATGGGAAAAGTCATCTCCGGTGAACTTTTGTATTGGGAAAGTCATCTCCGGTGAACTTTTGTATGGGAAAAGTCATGCCCGGTGAACTTTTATATTGGGAAAGTCATCTCCGGTGAACTTTTGTATTGGGAAAGTCATGCCCGGTGAACTTTTGTATTGGGAAAGTCATCTCCGGTGAACTTTTGTATTGGGAAAGTCATCTCCGGTGAACTTTTGTATGGGAAAAGTCATCTCCGGTGAACTTTTGTATTGGGAAAGTCATCTCCGGTGAACTTTTGTATTGGGAAAGTCGTGCCCGGTGAACTTTTGTATTGGGAAAGTCATCTCCGGTGAACTTTTGTATGGGAAAAGTCATCTCCGGTGAACTTTTGTATTGGGAAAGTCATCTCCGGTGAACTTTTGTATGGGAAAGTCATCTCCGGTGAACTTTTGTATGGGAAAAGTCATCTCCGGTGAACTTTTGTATGGGAAAAGTCATCTCCGGTGAACTTTTGTATTGGGAAAGTCATCTCCGGTGAACTTTTGTATTGGGAAAGTCATCTCCGGTGAACTTTTGTATGGGAAAAGTCATCTCCGGTGAACTTTTGTATGGGAAAAGTCATCTCCGGTGAACTTTTGTATTGGGAAAGTCATCTCCGGTGAACTTTTGTATGGGAAAAGTCATCTCCGGTGAACTTTTGTATTGGGAAAGTCATCTCCGGTGAACTTTTGTATTGGGAAAGTCATCTCCGGTGAACTTTTGTATTGGGAAAGTCATCTCCGGTGAACTTTTGTATTGGGAAAGTCGTGCCCGGTGAACTTTTGTATTGGGAAAGTCATCTCCGGTGAACTTTTGTATTGGGAAAGTCATCTCCGGTGAACTTTTGTATGGGAAAAGTCATCTCCGGTGAACTTTTGTATGGGAAAAGTCATCTCCGGTGAACTTTTGTATTGGGAAAGTCATCTCCGGTGAACTTTTGTATGGGAAAAGTCATCTCCGGTGAACTTTTGTATGGGAAAAGTCATCTCCGGTGAACTTTTGTATGGGAAAGTCATCTCCGGTGAACTTTTGTATGGGAAAAGTCATCTCCGGTGAACTTTTGTATGGGAAAAGTCATCTCCGGTGAACTTTTGTATTGGGAAAGTCATCTCCGGTGAACTTTTGTATTGGGAAAGTCATCTCCGGTGAACTTTTGTATGGGAAAAGTCATCTCCGGTGAACTTTTGTATGGGAAAAGTCATCTACGGTGAACTTTTGTATTGGGAAAGACATGCCCGGTGAACTTTTATATTGGGAAAGTCATCTCCGGCGAACTTTTGTATTGGGAAAGTCATCTCCGGTGAACTTTTGTATTGGGAAAGTCATCTCCGGTGAACTTTTGTATTGGGAAAGTCATGCCCGGTGAACTTTTGTATGGGAAAAGTCATCTCCGGTGAACTTTTGTATGGGAAAAGTCATCTCCGGTGAACTTTTGTATTGGGAAAGTCATGCCCGGTGAACTGTTGTATTGGGAAAGTCATGCCCGGTGAACTTTTGTATTGGGAAAGTCGTGCCCGGTGAACTTTTGTATTGGGAAAGTCATGTCCGGTGAACTTTTGTATTGGGAAAGTCATCTCCGGTGAACTTTTGTATTGGGAAAGTCATGCTCGGTGAACTTTTGTATGGGAAAAGTCATCTCCGGTGAACTTTTGTATTGGGAAAGTCATCTCCGGTGAACTTTTGTATTGGGAAAGTCATCTCCGGTGAACTTTTGTATTGGGAAAGTCATCTCCGGTGAACTTTTGTATGGGAAAAGTCATCTCCGGTGAACTTTTGTATGGGAAAAGTCATGCCCGGTGAACTTTTGTATTGGGAAAGTCATCTCCATTGAACTTTTGTATTGGGAAAGTCATCTCCGGTGAACTTTTGTATGGGAAAAGTCATCTCCGGTGAACTTTTGTATTGGGAAAGTCATCTCCGGTGAACTTTTGTATGGGAAAAGTCATCTCCGGTGAACATTTGTATTGGGAAAGTCATCTCCGGTGAACTTTTGTATGGGAAAAGTCATCTCCGGTGAACTTTTGTATTGGGAAAGTCATCTCCGGTGAACTTTTGTATTGGGAAAGTCATCTCCGGTGAACTTTTATATTGGGAAAGTCATCTCCGGTGAACTTTTGTATTGGGAAAGTCGTGCCCGGTGAACTTTTGTATTGGGAAAGTCATGCCCGGTGAACTTTTATATTGGGAAAGTCATCTCCGGTGAACTTTTGTATTGGGAAAGTCATCTCCGGTGAACTTTTGTATTGGGAAAGTCATGCCCGGTGAACTTTTGTTTTGGGAAAGTCATGCCCGGTGAACTTTTGTATTGGGAAAGTCATCTCCGGTGAACTTTTGTATGGGAAAAGTCATCTCCGGTGAACTTTTGTATTGGGAAAGTCATCTCCGGTGAACTTTTGTATGGGAAAAGTCATCTCCGGTGAACTTTTGTATTGGGAAAGTCATCTCCGGTGAACTTTTGTATTGGGAAAGTCATCTCCGGTGAACTTTTGTATTGGGAAAGTCATCTCCGGTGAACTTTTGTATGGGAAAAGTCATCTCCGGTGAACTTTTGTATTGGGAAAGTCATCTCCGGTGAACTTTTGTATGGGAAAAGTCATGCCCGGTGTACTTTTGTATTGGGAAAGTCATCTCCGGTGAACTTTTGTATGGGAAAAGTCATCTCCGGTGAACTTTTGTATTGGGAAAGTCATCTCCGGTGAACTTTTGTATGGGAAAAGTCATCTCCGGTGAACTTTTGTATTGGGAAAGTCATCTCCGGTGAACTTTTGTATGGGAAAAGTCATGCCCGGTGAACTTTTATATTGGGAAAGTCATCTCCGGTGAACTTTTGTATTGGGAAAGTCATCTCCGGTGAACTTTTGTATTGGGAAAGTCATGCCCGGTGAACTTTTGTATTGGGAAAGTCATGCCCGGTGAACTTTTGTATGGGAAAAGTCATCTCCGGTGAACTTTTGTATGGGAAAAGTCATCTCCGGTGAACTTTTGTATGGGAAAAGTCATCTCCGGTGAACTTTTGTATTGGGACAGTCATCTCCGGTGAACTTTTGTATGGGAAAAGTCATCTCCGGTGAACTTTTGTATTGGGAAAGTCATCTCCGGTGAACTTCTGTATTGGGAAAGTCATGCCCGGTGAACTTTTGTATTGGGAAAGTCATCTCCGGTGAACTTTTGTATTGGGAAAGTCATCTCCGGTGAACTTTTGTATTGGGAAAGTCATCTCCGGTGAACTTTTGTATGGGAAAAGTCATCTCCGGTGAACTTTTGTATTGGGAAAGTCATCTCCGGTGAACTTTTGTATTGGGAAAGTCATCTCCGGTGAACTTTTGTATGGGAAAAGTCATCTCCGGTGAACTTTTGTATGGGAAAAGTCATCTCCGGTGAACTTTTGTATTGGGAAAGTCATCTCCGGTGAACTTTTGTATTGGGAAAGTCATGCCCGGTGAACTTTTGTATTGGGAAAGTCATGCCCGGTGAACTTTTGTATTGGGAAAGTCATGCCCGGTGAACTTTTGTATTGGGAAAGTCATCTCCGGTGAACTTTTGTATTGGGAAAGTCATCTCCGGTGAACTTTTGTATGGGAAAAGTCATCTCCGGTGAACTTTTGTATTGGGAAAGTCATCTCCGGTGAACTTTTGTATGGGAAAAGTCATCTCCGGTGAACTTTTGTATTGGGAAAGTCATCTCCGGTGAACTTTTGTATTGGGAAAGTCATGCCCGGTGAACTTTTATATTGGGAAAGTCATCTCCGGTGAACTTTTGTATTGGGAAAGTCATCTCCGGTGAACTTTTGTATGGGAAAAGTCATCTCCGGTGAACTTTTGTATTGGGAAAGTCATCTCCGGTGAACTTTTGTATGGGAAAAGTCATGCCCGGTGTACTTTTGTATTGGGAAAGTCATCTCCGGTGAACTTTTGTATGGGAAAAGTCATCTCCGGTGAACTTTTGTATTGGGAAAGTCATCTCCGGTGAACTTTTGTATGGGAAAAGTCATCTCCGGTGAACTTTTGTATTGGGAAAGTCATCTCCGGTGAACTTTTGTATGGGAAAAGTCATGCCCGGTGAACTTTTATATTGGGAAAGTCATCTCCGGTGAACTTTTGTATTGGGAAAGTCATCTCCGGTGAACTTTTGTATTGGGAAAGTCATGCCCGGTGAACTTTTGTATTGGGAAAGTCATGCCCGGTGAACTTTTGTATGGGAAAAGTCATCTCCGGTGAACTTTTGTATGGGAAAAGTCATCTCCGGTGAACTTTTGTATTGGGACAGTCATCTCCGGTGAACTTTTGTATGGGAAAAGTCATCTCCGGTGAACTTTTGTATTGGGAAAGTCATCTCCGGTGAACTTCTGTATTGGGAAAGTCATGCCCGGTGAACTTTTGTATTGGGAAAGTCATCTCCGGTGAACTTTTGTATTGGGAAAGTCATCTCCGGTGAACTTTTGTATTGGGAAAGTCATCTCCGGTGAACTTTTGTATGGGAAAAGTCATCTCCGGTGAACTTTTGTATTGGGAAAGTCATCTCCGGTGAACTTTTGTATTGGGAAAGTCATCTCCGGTGAACTTTTGTATGGGAAAAGTCATCTCCGGTGAACTTTTGTATGGGAAAAGTCATCTCCGGTGAACTTTTGTATTGGGAAAGTCATCTCCGGTGAACTTTTGTATTGGGAAAGTCATGCCCGGTGAACTTTTGTATTGGGAAAGTCATGCCCGGTGAACTTTTGTATTGGGAAAGTCATGCCCGGTGAACTTTTGTATTGGGAAAGTCATCTCCGGTGAACTTTTGTATTGGGAAAGTCATCTCCGGTGAACTTTTGTATGGGAAAAGTCATCTCCGGTGAACTTTTGTATTGGGAAAGTCATCTCCGGTGAACTTTTGTATGGGAAAAGTCATCTCCGGTGAACTTTTGTATTGGGAAAGTCATCTCCGGTGAACTTTTGTATTGGGAAAGTCATGCCCGGTGAACTTTTATATTGGGAAAGTCATCTCCGGTGAACTTTTGTATTGGGAAAGTCATCTCCGGTGAACTTTTGTATGGGAAAAGTCATCTCCGGTGAACTTTTGTATTGGGAAAGTCATCTCCGGTGAACTTTTGTATTGGGAAAGTCATCTCCGGTGAACTTTTGTATTGGGAAAGTCATCTCCGGTGAACTTTTGTATTGGGAAAGTCATCTCCGGTGAACTTTTGTATGGGAAAAGTCATCTCCGGTGAACTTTTGTATGGGAAAAGTCATCTCCGGTGAACTTTTATATTGGGAAAGTCATCTCCGGTGAACTTTTGTATGGGAAAAGTCATCTCCGGTGAACTTTTGTATTGGGAAAGTCATCTCCGGTGAACTTTTGTATTGGGAAAGTCATCTCCGGTGAACTTTTGTATTGGGAAAGTCATCTCCGGTGAACTTTTGTATTGGGAAAGTCATCTCCGGTGAACTTTTGTATGGGAAAAGTCATCTCCGGTGAACTTTTGTATGGGAAAAGTCATCTCCGGTGAACTTTTGTATTCGGAAAGTCATCTCCGGTGAACTTTTGTATGGGAAAAGTCATCTCCGGTGAACTTTTGTATTGGGAAAGTCATCTCCGGTGAACTTTTGTATGGGAAAAGTCATGCCCGGTGAACTTTTGTATTGGGAAAGTCATCTCCATTGAACTTTTGTATTGGGAAAGTCATCTCCGGTGAACTTTTGTATGGGAAAAGTCATCTCCATTGAACTTTTGTATTGGGAAAGTCATCTCCGGTGAACTTTTGTATGGGAAAAGTCATCTCCGGTGAACATTTGTATTGGGAAAGTCATCTCCGGTGAACTTTTGTATGGGAAAAGTCATCTCCGGTGAACTTTTGTATTGGGAAAGTCATCTCCGGTGAACTTTTGTATGGGAAAAGTCATCTCCGGTGAACTTTTGTATTGGGAAAGTCATCTCCGGTGAACTTTTGTATGGGAAAAGTCATCTCCGGTGAACTTTTGTATTGGGAAAGTCATGCCCGGTGAACTTTTATATTGGGAAAGTCATCTCCGGTGAACTTTTGTATGGGAAAAGTCATCTCCGGTGAACTTTTGTATGGGAAAAGTCATCTCCGGTGAACTTTTGTATGGGAAAAGTCATCTCCGGTGAACTTTTGTATTGGGAAAGTCATGCCCGGTGAACTTTTGTATTGGGAAAGTCATGCCCGGTGAACTTTTATATTGGGAAAGTCATCTCCGGTGAACTTTTATATTGGGAAAGTCATCTCCGGTGAACTTTTGTATGGGAAAAGTCATCTCCGGTGAACTTTTGTATTGGGAAAGTCATCTCCGGTGAACTTTTGTATGGGAAAGTCATCTCCGGTGAACTTTTGTATGGGAAAAGTCATCTCCGGTGAACTTTTGTATGGGAAAAGTCATCTCCGGTGAACTTTTGTATTGGGAAAGTCATCTCCGGTGAACTTTTGTATTAGGAAAGTCATCTCCGGTGAACTTTTATATTGGGAAAGTCATCTCCGGTGAACTTTTGTATTGGGAAAGTCATGCCCGGTGAACTTTTGTATTGGGAAAGTCATCTCCGGTGAACTTTTGTATTGGGAAAGTCATCTCCGGTGAACTTTTGTATGGGAAAAGTCAGCTCCGGTGAACTTTTGTATTGGGAAGGTCATCTCCGGTGAACTTTTGTATTGGGAAAGTCATCTCCGGTGAACTTTTGTATGGGAAAAGTCATCTCCGGTGAACTTTTGTATTGGGAAAGTCATCTCCGGTGAACTTTTGTATGGGAAAAGTCATCTCCGGTGAACTTTTGTATTGGGAAAGTCATGCCCGGTGAACTTTTGTATTGGGAAAGTCATCTCCGGTGAACTTTTGTATTGGGAAAGTCGTGCCCGGTGAACTTTTGTATTGGGAAAGTCATGCCCGGTGAACTTTTATATTGGGAAAGTCATCTCCGGTGAACTTTTGTATTGGGAAAGTCATCTCCGGTGAACTTTTGTATTGGGAAAGTCATGCCCGGTGAACTTTTGTATTGGGAAAGTCATGCCCGTTGAACTTTTATATTGGGAAAGTCATCTCCGGTGAACTTTTGTATTGGGAAAGTCATCTCCGGTGAACTTTTGTATGGGAAAAGTCATCTCCGGTGAACTTTTGTATTGGGAAAGTCATCTCCGGTGAACTTTTGTATTGGGAAAGTCATCTCCGGTGAACTTTTGTATTGGGAAAGTCATCTCCGGTGAACTTTTGTATTGGGAAAGTCATCTCCGGTGAACTTTTGTATGGGAAAAGTCATCTCCGGTGAACTTTTGTATGGGAAAAGTCATCTCCGGTGAACTTTTATATTGGGAAAGTCATCTCCGGTGAACTTTTGTATGGGAAAAGTCATCTCCGGTGAACTTTTGTATTGGGAAAGTCATCTCCGGTGAACTTTTGTATTGGGAAAGTCATCTCCGGTGAACTTTTGTATTGGGAAAGTCATCTCCGGTGAACTTTTGTATTGGGAAAGTCATCTCCGGTGAACTTTTGTATGGGAAAAGTCATCTCCGGTGAACTTTTGTATGGGAAAAGTCATCTCCGGTGAACTTTTGTATTCGGAAAGTCATCTCCGGTGAACTTTTGTATGGGAAAAGTCATCTCCGGTGAACTTTTGTATTGGGAAAGTCATCTCCGGTGAACTTTTGTATGGGAAAAGTCATGCCCGGTGAACTTTTGTATTGGGAAAGTCATCTCCATTGAACTTTTGTATTGGGAAAGTCATCTCCGGTGAACTTTTGTATGGGAAAAGTCATCTCCGGTGAACTTTTGTATTGGGAAAGTCATCTCCGGTGAACTTTTGTATGGGAAAAGTCATCTCCGGTGAACATTTGTATTGGGAAAGTCATCTCCGGTGAACTTTTGTATGGGAAAAGTCATCTCCGGTGAACTTTTGTATTGGGAAAGTCATCTCCGGTGAACTTTTGTATGGGAAAAGTCATCTCCGGTGAACTTTTGTATTGGGAAAGTCATCTCCGGTGAACTTTTGTATGGGAAAAGTCATCTCCGGTGAACTTTTGTATTGGGAAAGTCATGCCCGGTGAACTTTTATATTGGGAAAGTCATCTCCGGTGAACTTTTGTATGGGAAAAGTCATCTCCGGTGAACTTTTGTATGGGAAAAGTCATCTCCGGTGAACTTTTGTATGGGAAAAGTCATCTCCGGTGAACTTTTGTATTGGGAAAGTCATGCCCGGTGAACTTTTGTATTGGGAAAGTCATGCCCGGTGAACTTTTATATTGGGAAAGTCATCTCCGGTGAACTTTTATATTGGGAAAGTCATCTCCGGTGAACTTTTGTATGGGAAAAGTCATCTCCGGTGAACTTTTGTATTGGGAAAGTCATCTCCGGTGAACTTTTGTATGGGAAAGTCATCTCCGGTGAACTTTTGTATGGGAAAAGTCATCTCCGGTGAACTTTTGTATGGGAAAAGTCATCTCCGGTGAACTTTTGTATTGGGAAAGTCATCTCCGGTGAACTTTTGTATTAGGAAAGTCATCTCCGGTGAACTTTTATATTGGGAAAGTCATCTCCGGTGAACTTTTGTATTGGGAAAGTCATGCCCGGTGAACTTTTGTATTGGGAAAGTCATCTCCGGTGAACTTTTGTATTGGGAAAGTCATCTCCGGTGAACTTTTGTAGGGGAAAAATCAGCTCCGGTGAACTTTTGTATTGGGAAAGTCATCTCCGGTGAACTTTTGTATTGGGAAAGTCATCTCCGGTGAACTTTTGTATGGGAAAAGTCATCTCCGGTGAACTTTTGTATTGGGAAAGTCATCTCCGGTGAACTTTTGTATGGGAAAAGTCATCTCCGGTGAACTTTTGTATTGGGAAAGTCATGCCCGGTGAACTTTTGTATTGGGAAAGTCATCTCCGGTGAACTTTTGTATTGGGAAAGTCGTGCCCGGTGAACTTTTGTATTGGGAAAGTCATGCCAGGTGAACTTTTATATTGGGAAAGTCATCTCCGGTGAACTTTTGTATTGGGAAAGTCATGCCCGGTGAACTTTTGTATTGGGAAAGTCATCTCCGGTGAACTTTTGTATTGGGAAAGTCGTGCCCGGTGAACTTTTGTATTGGGAAAGTCATGCCCGGTGAACTTTTATATTGGGAAAGTCATCTCCGGTGAACTTTTGTATTGGGAAAGTCATCTCCGGTGAACTTTTGTATTGGGAAAGTCATGCCCGGTGAACTTTTGTATTGGGAAAGTCATGCCCGGTGAACTTTTATATTGGGAAAGTCATCTCCGGTGAACTTTTGTATTGGGAAAGTCATCTCCGGTGAACTTTTGTATGGGAAAAGTCATCTCCGGTGAACTTTTGTATTGGGAAAGTCATCTCCGGTGAACTTTTGTATTGGGAAAGTCATCTCCGGTGAACTTTTGTATTGGGAAAGTCATCTCCGGTGAACTTTTGTATTGGGAAAGTCATCTCCGGTGAACTTTTGTATGGGAAAAGTCATCTCCGGTGAACTTTTGTATGGGAAAAGTCATCTCCGGTGAACTTTTATATTGGGAAAGTCATCTCCGGTGAACTTTTGTATGGGAAAAGTCATCTCCGGTGAACTTTTGTATTGGGAAAGTCATCTCCGGTGAACTTTTGTATTGGGAAAGTCATCTCCGGTGAACTTTTGTATTGGGAAAGTCATCTCCGGTGAACTTTTGTATTGGGAAAGTCATCTCCGGTGAACTTTTGTATGGGAAAAGTCATCTCCGGTGAACTTTTGTATGGGAAAAGTCATCTCCGGTGAACTTTTGTATTCGGAAAGTCATCTCCGGTGAACTTTTGTATGGGAAAAGTCATCTCCGGTGAACTTTTGTATTGGGAAAGTCATCTCCGGTGAACTTTTGTATGGGAAAAGTCATGCCCGGTGAACTTTTGTATTGGGAAAGTCATCTCCATTGAACTTTTGTATTGGGAAAGTCATCTCCGGTGAACTTTTGTATGGGAAAAGTCATCTCCGGTGAACTTTTGTATTGGGAAAGTCATCTCCGGTGAACTTTTGTATGGGAAAAGTCATCTCCGGTGAACATTTGTATTGGGAAAGTCATCTCCGGTGAACTTTTGTATGGGAAAAGTCATCTCCGGTGAACTTTTGTATTGGGAAAGTCATCTCCGGTGAACTTTTGTATGGGAAAAGTCATCTCCGGTGAACTTTTGTATTGGGAAAGTCATCTCCGGTGAACTTTTGTATGGGAAAAGTCATCTCCGGTGAACTTTTGTATTGGGAAAGTCATGCCCGGTGAACTTTTATATTGGGAAAGTCATCTCCGGTGAACTTTTGTATGGGAAAAGTCATCTCCGGTGAACTTTTGTATGGGAAAAGTCATCTCCGGTGAACTTTTGTATGGGAAAAGTCATCTCCGGTGAACTTTTGTATTGGGAAAGTCATGCCCGGTGAACTTTTGTATTGGGAAAGTCATGCCCGGTGAACTTTTATATTGGGAAAGTCATCTCCGGTGAACTTTTATATTGGGAAAGTCATCTCCGGTGAACTTTTGTATGGGAAAAGTCATCTCCGGTGAACTTTTGTATTGGGAAAGTCATCTCCGGTGAACTTTTGTATGGGAAAGTCATCTCCGGTGAACTTTTGTATGGGAAAAGTCATCTCCGGTGAACTTTTGTATGGGAAAAGTCATCTCCGGTGAACTTTTGTATTGGGAAAGTCATCTCCGGTGAACTTTTGTATTAGGAAAGTCATCTCCGGTGAACTTTTATATTGGGAAAGTCATCTCCGGTGAACTTTTGTATTGGGAAAGTCATGCCCGGTGAACTTTTGTATTGGGAAAGTCATCTCCGGTGAACTTTTGTATTGGGAAAGTCATCTCCGGTGAACTTTTGTATGGGAAAAGTCAGCTCCGGTGAACTTTTGTATTGGGAAAGTCATCTCCGGTGAACTTTTGTATTGGGAAAGTCATCTCCGGTGAACTTTTGTATGGGAAAAGTCATCTCCGGTGAACTTTTGTATTGGGAAAGTCATCTCCGGTGAACTTTTGTATGGGAAAAGTCATCTCCGGTGAACTTTTGTATTGGGAAAGTCATGCCCGGTGAACTTTTGTATTGGGAAAGTCATCTCCGGTGAACTTTTGTATTGGGAAAGTCGTGCCCGGTGAACTTTTGTATTGGGAAAGTCATGCCCGGTGAACTTTTATATTGGGAAAGTCATCTCCGGTGAACTTTTGTATTGGGAAAGTCATCTCCGGTGAACTTTTGTATTGGGAAAGTCATGCCCGGTGAACTTTTGTATTGGGAAAGTCATGCCCGGTGAACTTTTGTATGGGAAAAGTCATCTCCGGTGAACTTTTGTATTGGGAAAGTCATGCCCGGTGAACTTTTATATTGGGAAAGTCATCTCCGGTGAACTTTTGTATGGGAAAGTCATCTCCGGTGAACTTTTGTATGGGAAAAGTCATCTCCGGTGAACTTTTGTATTGGGAAAGTCATCTCCGGTGAACTTTTGTATTGGGAAAGTCATCTCCGGTGAACTTTTGTATGGGAAAAGTCATCTCCGGTGAACTTTTGTATTGGGAAAGTCATCTCCGGTGAACTTTTGTATGGGAAAAGTCATCTCCGGTGAACTTTTGTATTGGGAAAGTCATGCCCGGTGAACTTTTATATTGGGAAAGTCATCTCCGGTGAACTTTTGTATTGGGAAAGTCATCTCCGGTGAACTTTTATATTGGGAAAGTCATGCCCGGTGAACTTTTGTATTGGGAAAGTCATCTCCGGTGAACTCTTATATTGGGAAAGTCATCTCCGGTGAACTTTTGTATTGGGAAAGTCATGCCCGGTGAACTTTTGTATTGGGAAAGTCATCTCCGGTGAACTTTTGTATGGGAAAAGTCATCTCCGGTGAACTTTTGTATGGGAAAGTCATCTCCGGTGAACTTTTGTATGGGAAAAGTCATCTCCGGTGAACTTTTGTATGGGAAAAGTCATCTCCGGTGAACTTTTGTATTGGGAAAGTCATCTCCGGTGAACTTTTGTATTGGGAAAGTCATCTCCGGTGAACTTTTGTATGGGAAAAGTCATCTCCGGTGAACTTTTGTATTGGGAAAGTCATGCCCGGTGAACTTTTGTATTGGGAAAGTCATCTCCGGTGAACTTTTGTATTGGGAAAGTCATCTCCGGTGAACTTTTGTATGGGAAAAGTCATCTCCGGTGAACTTTTGTATTGGGAAAGTCATCTCCGGTGAACTTTTGTATGGGAAAAGTCATCTCCGGTGAACTTTTGTATGGGAAAAGTCATCTCCGGTGAACTTTTGTATTGGGAAAGTCATCTCCGGTGAACTTTTGTATTGGGAAAGTCATCTCCGGTGAACTTTTGTATTGGGAAAGTCATCTCCGGTGAACTTTTGTATGGGAAAAGTCATCTCCGGTGAACTTTTGTATTGGGAAAGTCATCTCCGGTGAACTTTTGTATTGGGAAAGTCATCTCCGGTGAACTTTTGTATGGGAAAAGTCATCTCCGGTGAACTTTTGTATTGGGAAAGTCATCTCCGGTGAACTTTTGTATTGGGAAAGTCATCTCCGGTGAACTTTTGTATGGGAAAAGTCATCTCCGGTGAACTTTTGTATGGGAAAAGTCATCTCCGGTGAACTTTTGTATTGGGAAAGTCATCTCCGGTGAACTTTTGTATTGGGAAAGTCATCTCCGGTGAACTTTTGTATTGGGAAAGTCATCTCCGGTGAACTTTTGTATTGGGAAAGTCATCTCCGGTGAACTTTTGTATTGGGAAAGTCATCTCCGGTGAACTTTTGTATTGGGAAAGTCATGCCCGGTGAACTTTTATATTGGGAAAGTCATCTCCGGTGAACTTTTGTATTGGGAAAGTCATCTCCGGTGAACTTTTGTATGGGAAAAGTCATCTCCGGTGAACTTTTGTATTGGGAAAGTCATCTCCGGTGAACTTTTGTATTGGGAAAGTCATCTCCGGTGAACTTTTGTATTGGGAAAGTCATGCCCGGTGAACTTTTGTATTGGGAAAGTCGTGCCCGGTGAACTTTTGTATTGGGAAAGTCATGCCCGGTGAACTTTAGTATGGGAAAAGTCATCTCCGGTGAACTTTTGTATTGGGAAAGTCATCTCCGGTGAACTTTTGTATGGGAAAAGTCATCTCCGGTGAACTTTTGTATTGGGAAAGTCATCTCCGGTGAACTTTTGTATGGGAAAAGTCATCTCCGGTGAACTTTTGTATTGGGAAAGTCATGCCCGGTGAACTTTTGTATTGGGAAAGTCATGCCCGGTGAACTTTTATATTGGGAAAGTCATCTCCGGTGAACTTTTGTATTGGGAAAGTCATCTCCGGTGAACTTTTGTATTGGGAAAGTCATCTCCGGTGAACTTTTGTATGGGAAAAGTCATCTCCGGTGAACTTTTGTATGGGAAAAGTCATCTCCGGTGAACTTTTGTATTGGGAAAGTCATCTCCGGTGAACTTTTGTATGGGAAAAGTCATCTCCGGTGAACTTTTGTATTGGGAAAGTCATGCCCGGTGAACTTTTGTATTGGGAAAGTCATCTCCGGTGAACTTTTGTATGGGAAAAGTCATCTCCGGTGAACTTTTGTATGGGAAAAGTCATCTCCGGTGAACTTTTGTATTGGGAAAGTCATCTCCGGTGAACTTTTGTATTGGGAAAGTCATGCCCGGTGAACTTTTGTATTGGGAAAGTCATGCCCGGTGAACTTTTATATTGGGAAAGTCATCTCCGGTGAACTTTTGTATTGGGAAAGTCATCTCCGGTGAACTTTTGTATTGGGAAAGTAATGCCCGGTGAACTTTTGTATGGGAAAAGTCATCTCCGGTGAACTTTTGTATTGGGAAAGTCATCTCCGGTGAACTTTTGTATTGGGAAAGTCATCTCCGGTGAACTTTTGTATAAGAAAAGTCATCTCCGGTGAACTTTTGTATTGGGAAAGTCATCTCCGGTGAACTTTTGTATTGGGAAAGTCATCTCCGGTGAACTTTTGTATTGGGAAAGTCATCTCCGGTGAACTTTTGTATGGGAAAAGTCATCTCCGGTGAACTTTTGTATGGGAAAAGTCATCTCCGGTGAACTTTTGTATGGGAAAAGTCATCTCCGGTGAACTTTTGTATTGGGAAAGTCATCTCCGGTGAACTTTTATATTGGGAAAGTCATGCCCGGTGAACTTTTGTATTGGGAAAGTCATCTCCGGTGAACTTTTATATTGGGAAAGTCATCTCCGGTGAACTTTTGTATTGGGAAAGTCATCTCCGGTGAACTTTTGTATTGGGAAAGTCATCTCCGGTGAACTTTTGTATTGGGAAAGTCATCTCCGGTGAACTTTTGTATGGGAAAAGTCATCTCCGGTGAACTTTTGTATTGTTAAAGTCATCTCCGGTGAACTTTTGTATTGGGAAAGTCATCTCCGGTGAACTTTTGTATTGGGAAAGTCATCTCCGGTGAACTTTTGTATGGGAAAAGTCATCTCCGGTGAACTTTTGTATTGGGAAAGTCATCTCCGGTAAACTTTTGTATTGGGAAAAGTCATCTCCGGTGAACTTTTGTATGGGAAAAGTCATCTCCGGTGAACTTTTGTATTGGGAAAGTCATCTCCGGTGAACTTTTGTATTGGGAAAGTCATCTCCGGTGAACTTTTGTATGGGAAAAGTCATCTCCGGTGAACTTTTGTATTGGGAAAGTCATCTCCGGTGAACTTTTGTATTGGGAAAGTCATCTCCGGTGAACTTTTGTATGGGAAAAGTCATCTCCGGTGAACTTTTGTATGGGAAAAGTCATCTCCGGTGAACTTTTGTATTGGGAAAGTCATCTCCGGTGAACTTTTGGATTGGGAAAGTCATCTCCGGTGAACTTTTGTATTGGGAAAGTCATCTCCGGTGAACTTTTATATTGGGAAAGTCATCTCCGGTGAACTTTTGTATTGGGAAAGTCATCTCCGGTGAACTTTTGTATGGGAAAAGTCATCTCCGGTGAACTTTTGTATTGGGAAAGTCATCTCCGGTGAACTTTTGTATTGGGAAAGTCATGCCCGGTGAACTTTTGTATTGGGAAAGTCATGCCCGGTGAACTTTTATATTGGGAAAGTCATCTCCGGTGAACTTTTGTATTGGGAAAGTCATCTCCGGTGAACTTTTGTATTGGGAAAGTCATCTCCGGTGAACTTTTGTATGGGAAAAGTCATCTCCGGTGAACTTTTGTATGGGAAAAGTCATCTCCGGTGAACTTTTGTATTGGGAAAGTCATGCCCGGTGAACTTTTGTATGGGAAAAGTCATGCCCGGTGAACTTTTGTATTGGGAAAGTCATGCCCGGTGAACTTTTGTATTGGGAAAGTCATCTCCGGTGAACTTTTGTATTGGGAAAGTCATCTCCGGTGAACTTTTGTATTGGGAAAGTCATCTCCGGTGAACTTTTGTATTGGGAAAGTCATCTCCGGTGAACTTTTGTATGGGAAAAGTCATCTCCGGTGAACTTTTGTATTGGGAAAGTCATCTCCGGTGAACTTTTGTATTGGGAAAGTCATGCCCGGTGAACTTTTGTATTGGGAAAGTCGTGCCCGGTGAACTTTTGTATTGGGAAAGTCATGCCCGGTGAACTTTTGTATTGGGAAAGTCATGCCCGGTGAACTTTTGTATTGGGAAAGTCATCTCCGGTGAACTTTTGTATTGGGAAAGTCATCTCCGGTGAACTTTTGTATTGGGAAAGTCATCTCCGGTGAACTTTTGTATGGGAAAAGTCATCTCCGGTGAACTTTTGTATTGGGAAAGTCATCTCCGGTGAACTTTTGTATTGGGAAAGTCATCTCCGGTGAACTTTTGTATGGGAAAAGTCATCTCCGGTGAACTTTTGTATTGGGAAAGTCATCTCCGGTGAACTTTTGCATGGGAAAAGTCATCTCCGGTGAACTTTTGTATTGGGAAAGTCATGCCCGGTGAACTTTTGTATTGGGAAAGTCATGCCCGGTGAACTTTTATATTGGGAAAGTCATCTCCGGTGAACTTTTGTATTGGGAAAGTCATCTCCGGTGAACTTTTGTATTGGGAAAGTCGTCTCCGGTGAACTTCTGTATGGGAAAAGTCATCTCCGGTGAACTTTTGTATGGGAAAAGTCATCTCCGGTGAACTTTTGTATTGGGAAAGTCATGCCCGGTGAACTTTTGTATTGGGAAAGTCATCTCCGGTGAACTTTTGTATTGGGAAAGTCATCTCCGGTGAACTTTTATATTGGGAAAGTCATCTCCGGTGAACTTTTGTATTGGGAAAGTCATCTCCGGTGAACTTTTGTATTGGGAAAGTCATCTCCGGTGAACTTTTGTATTGGGAAAGTCATGCCCGGTGAACTTTTGTATTGGGAAAGTCATCTCCGGTGAACTTTTGTATTGGGAAAGTCATCTCCGGTGAACTTTTGTATGGGAAAAGTCATCTCCGGTGAACTTTTGTATTGGGAAAGTCATCTCCGGTGAACTTTTGTATTGGGAAAGTCATCTCCGGTGAACTTTTGTATTGGGAAAGTCATGCCCGGTGAACTTTTGTATTGGGAAAGTCGTGCCCGGTGAACTTTTGTATTGGGAAAGTCATGCCCGGTGAACTTTAGTATGGGAAAAGTCATCTCCGGTGAACTTTTGTATTGGGAAAGTCATCTCCGGTGAACTTTTGTATGGGAAAAGTCATCTCCGGTGAACTTTTGTATTGGGAAAGTCATCTCCGGTGAACTTTTGTATGGGAAAAGTCATCTCCGGTGAACTTTTGTATTGGGAAAGTCATGCCCGGTGAACTTTTGTATTGGGAAAGTCATGCCCGGTGAACTTTTATATTGGGAAAGTCATCTCCGGTGAACTTTTGTATTGGGAAAGTCATCTCCGGTGAACTTTTGTATTGGGAAAGTCATCTCCGGTGAACTTTTGTATGGGAAAAGTCATCTCCGGTGAACTTTTGTATGGGAAAAGTCATCTCCGGTGAACTTTTGTATGGGAAAAGTCATGCCCGGTGAACTTTTGTATTGGGAAAGTCATGCCCGGTGAACTTTTATATTGGGAAAGTCATCTCCGGTGAACTTTTGTATTGGGAAAGTCATCTCCGGTGAACTTTTGTATGGGAAAAGTCATCTCCGGTGAACTTTTGTATTGGGAAAGTCATCTCCGGTGAACTTTTGTATGGGAAAAGTCATCTCCGGTGAACTTTTGTATTGGGAAAGTCATGCCCGGTGAACTTTTGTATTGGGAAAGTCGTGCCCGGTGAACTTTTGTATTGGGAAAGTCATGCCCGGTGAACTTTAGTATGGGAAAAGTCATCTCCGGTGAACTTTTGTATTGGGAAAGTCATCTCCGGTGAACTTTTGTATGGGAAAAGTCATCTCCGGTGAACTTTTGTATTGGGAAAGTCATCTCCGGTGAACTTTTGTATGGGAAAAGTCATCTCCGGTGAACTTTTGTATTGGGAAAGTCATGCCCGGTGAACTTTTGTATTGGGAAAGTCATGCCCGGTGAACTTTTATATTGGGAAAGTCATCTCCGGTGAACTTTTGTATTGGGAAAGTCATCTCCGGTGAACTTTTGTATGGGAAAAGTCATCTCCGGTGAACTTTTGTATTGGGAAAGTCATCTCCGGTGAACTTTTGTATTGGGAAAGTCATGCCCGGTGAACTTTTGTATTGGGAAAGTCATGCCCGGTGAACTTTTATATTGGGAAAGTCATCTCCGGTGAACTTTTGTATTGGGAAAGTCATCTCCGGTGAACTTTTGTATTGGGAAAGTCATCTCCGGTGAACTTTTGTATGGGAAAAGTCATCTCCGGTGAACTTTTGTATGGGAAAAGTCATCTCCGGTGAACTTTTGTATTGGGAAAGTCATGCCCGGTGAACTTTTGTATGGGAAAAGTCATGCCCGGTGAACTTTTGTATTGGGAAAGTCATGCCCGGTGAACTTTTGTATTGGGAAAGTCATCTCCGGTGAACTTTTGTATTGGGAAAGTCATCTCCGGTGAACTTTTGTATTGGGAAAGTCATCTCCGGTGAACTTTTGTATTGGGAAAGTCATCTCCGGTGAACTTTTGTATGGGAAAAGTCATCTCCGGTGAACTTTTGTATTGGGAAAGTCATCTCCGGTGAACTTTTGTATTGGGAAAGTCATGCCCGGTGAACTTTTGTATTGGGAAAGTCGTGCCCGGTGAACTTTTGTATTGGGAAAGTCATGCCCGGTGAACTTTTGTATTGGGAAAGTCATGCCCGGTGAACTTTTGTATTGGGAAAGTCATCTCCGGTGAACTTTTGTATTGGGAAAGTCATCTCCGGTGAACTTTTGTATTGGGAAAGTCATCTCCGGTGAACTTTTGTATGGGAAAAGTCATCTCCGGTGAACTTTTGTATTGGGAAAGTCATCTCCGGTGAACTTTTGTATTGGGAAAGTCATCTCCGGTGAACTTTTGTATGGGAAAAGTCATCTCCGGTGAACTTTTGTATTGGGAAAGTCATCTCCGGTGAACTTTTGCATGGGAAAAGTCATCTCCGGTGAACTTTTGTATTGGGAAAGTCATGCCCGGTGAACTTTTGTATTGGGAAAGTCATGCCCGGTGAACTTTTATATTGGGAAAGTCATCTCCGGTGAACTTTTGTATTGGGAAAGTCATCTCCGGTGAACTTTTGTATTGGGAAAGTCGTCTCCGGTGAACTTCTGTATGGGAAAAGTCATCTCCGGTGAACTTTTGTATGGGAAAAGTCATCTCCGGTGAACTTTTGTATTGGGAAAGTCATGCCCGGTGAACTTTTGTATTGGGAAAGTCATCTCCGGTGAACTTTTGTATTGGGAAAGTCATCTCCGGTGAACTTTTATATTGGGAAAGTCATCTCCGGTGAACTTTTGTATTGGGAAAGTCATCTCCGGTGAACTTTTGTATTGGGAAAGTCATCTCCGGTGAACTTTTGTATTGGGAAAGTCATGCCCGGTGAACTTTTGTATTGGGAAAGTCATCTCCGGTGAACTTTTGTATTGGGAAAGTCATCTCCGGTGAACTTTTGTATGGGAAAAGTCATCTCCGGTGAACTTTTGTATTGGGAAAGTCATCTCCGGTGAACTTTTGTATTGGGAAAGTCATCTCCGGTGAACTTTTGTATTGGGAAAGTCATGCCCGGTGAACTTTTGTATTGGGAAAGTCGTGCCCGGTGAACTTTTGTATTGGGAAAGTCATGCCCGGTGAACTTTAGTATGGGAAAAGTCATCTCCGGTGAACTTTTGTATTGGGAAAGTCATCTCCGGTGAACTTTTGTATGGGAAAAGTCATCTCCGGTGAACTTTTGTATTGGGAAAGTCATCTCCGGTGAACTTTTGTATGGGAAAAGTCATCTCCGGTGAACTTTTGTATTGGGAAAGTCATGCCCGGTGAACTTTTGTATTGGGAAAGTCATGCCCGGTGAACTTTTATATTGGGAAAGTCATCTCCGGTGAACTTTTGTATTGGGAAAGTCATCTCCGGTGAACTTTTGTATTGGGAAAGTCATCTCCGGTGAACTTTTGTATGGGAAAAGTCATCTCCGGTGAACTTTTGTATGGGAAAAGTCATCTCCGGTGAACTTTTGTATTGGGAAAGTCATCTCCGGTGAACTTTTGTATGGGAAAAGTCATCTCCGGTGAACTTTTGTATTGGGAAAGTCATGCCCGGTGAACTTTTGTATTGGGAAAGTCATCTCCGGTGAACTTTTGTATGGGAAAAGTCATCTCCGGTGAACTTTTGTATGGGAAAAGTCATCTCCGGTGAACTTTTGTATTGGGAAAGTCATCTCCGGTGAACTTTTGTATTGGGAAAGTCATGCCCGGTGAACTTTTGTATTGGGAAAGTCATGCCCGGTGAACTTTTATATTGGGAAAGTCATCTCCGGTGAACTTTTGTATTGGGAAAGTCATCTCCGGTGAACTTTTGTATTGGGAAAGTAATGCCCGGTGAACTTTTGTATGGGAAAAGTCATCTCCGGTGAACTTTTGTATTGGGAAAGTCATCTCCGGTGAACTTTTGTATTGGGAAAGTCATCTCCGGTGAACTTTTGTATAAGAAAAGTCATCTCCGGTGAACTTTTGTATTGGGAAAGTCATCTCCGGTGAACTTTTGTATTGGGAAAGTCATCTCCGGTGAACTTTTGTATTGGGAAAGTCATCTCCGGTGAACTTTTGTATGGGAAAAGTCATCTCCGGTGAACTTTTGTATGGGAAAAGTCATCTCCGGTGAACTTTTGTATGGGAAAAGTCATCTCCGGTGAACTTTTGTATTGGGAAAGTCATCTCCGGTGAACTTTTATATTGGGAAAGTCATGCCCGGTGAACTTTTGTATTGGGAAAGTCATCTCCGGTGAACTTTTATATTGGGAAAGTCATCTCCGGTGAACATTTGTATTGGGAAAGTCATCTCCGGTGAACTTTTGTATTGGGAAAGTCATCTCCGGTGAACTTTTGTATTGGGAATGTCATCTCCGGTGAACTTTTGTATGGGAAAAGTCATCTCCGGTGAACTTTTGTATTGTTAAAGTCATCTCCGGTGAACTTTTGTATTGGGAAAGTCATCTCCGGTGAACTTTTGTATTGGGAAAGTCATCTCCGGTGAACTTTTGTATGGGAAAAGTCATCTCCGGTGAACTTTTGTATTGGGAAAGTCATCTCCGGTAAACTTTTGTATTGGGAAAAGTCATCTCCGGTGAACTTTTGTATGGGAAAAGTCATCTCCGGTGAACTTTTGTATTGGGAAAGTCATCTCCGGTGAACTTTTGTATTGGGAAAGTCATCTCCGGTGAACTTTTGTATGGGAAAAGTCATCTCCGGTGAACTTTTGTATTGGGAAAGTCATCTCCGGTGAACTTTTGTATTGGGAAAGTCATCTCCGGTGAACTTTTGTATGGGAAAAGTCATCTCCGGTGAACTTTTGTATGGGAAAAGTCATCTCCGGTGAACTTTTGTATTGGGAAAGTCATCTCCGGTGAACTTTTGGATTGGGAAAGTCATCTCCGGTGAACTTTTGTATTGGGAAAGTCATCTCCGGTGAACTTTTATATTGGGAAAGTCATCTCCGGTGAACTTTTGTATTGGGAAAGTCATCTCCGGTGAACTTTTGTATGGGAAAAGTCATCTCCGGTGAACTTTTGTATTGGGAAAGTCATCTCCGGTGAACTTTTGTATTGGGAAAGTCATGCCCGGTGAACTTTTGTATTGGGAAAGTCATGCCCGGTGAACTTTTATATTGGGAAAGTCATCTCCGGTGAACTTTTGTATT
This sequence comes from Musca autumnalis, assembly GCF_047663935.1. Lineage (NCBI taxonomy): Eukaryota > Metazoa > Arthropoda > Insecta > Diptera > Muscidae > Musca > Musca autumnalis. The sequence goes on from NW_027411691.1 coordinate 102,521, forward strand.
GGGAAAGTCATCTCCGGTGAACTTTTGTATTGGGAAAGTCATCTCCGGTGAACTTTTGTATGGGAAAAGTCATCTCCGGTGAACTTTTGTATGGGAAAAGTCATCTCCGGTGAACTTTTGTATTGGGAAAGTCATGCCCGGTGAACTTTTGTATGGGAAAAGTCATGCCCGGTGAACTTTTGTATTGGGAAAGTCATGCCCGGTGAACTTTTGTATTGGGAAAGTCATCTCCGGTGAACTTTTGTATTGGGAAAGTCATCTCCGGTGAACTTTTGTATTGGGAAAGTCATCTCCGGTGAACTTTTGTATTGGGAAAGTCATCTCCGGTGAACTTTTGTATGGGAAAAGTCATCTCCGGTGAACTTTTGTATTGGGAAAGTCATCTCCGGTGAACTTTTGTATTGGGAAAGTCATGCCCGGTGAACTTTTGTATTGGGAAAGTCGTGCCCGGTGAACTTTTGTATTGGGAAAGTCATGCCCGGTGAACTTTTGTATTGGGAAAGTCATGCCCGGTGAACTTTTGTATTGGGAAAGTCATCTCCGGTGAACTTTTGTATTGGGAAAGTCATCTCCGGTGAACTTTTGTATTGGGAAAGTCATCTCCGGTGAACTTTTGTATGGGAAAAGTCATCTCCGGTGAACTTTTGTATTGGGAAAGTCATCTCCGGTGAACTTTTGTATTGGGAAAGTCATCTCCGGTGAACTTTTGTATGGGAAAAGTCATCTCCGGTGAACTTTTGTATTGGGAAAGTCATCTCCGGTGAACTTTTGCATGGGAAAAGTCATCTCCGGTGAACTTTTGTATTGGGAAAGTCATGCCCGGTGAACTTTTGTATTGGGAAAGTCATGCCCGGTGAACTTTTATATTGGGAAAGTCATCTCCGGTGAACTTTTGTATTGGGAAAGTCATCTCCGGTGAACTTTTGTATTGGGAAAGTCGTCTCCGGTGAACTTCTGTATGGGAAAAGTCATCTCCGGTGAACTTTTGTATGGGAAAAGTCATCTCCGGTGAACTTTTGTATTGGGAAAGTCATGCCCGGTGAACTTTTGTATTGGGAAAGTCATCTCCGGTGAACTTTTGTATGGGAAAAGTCATCTCCGGTGAACTTTTGTATGGGAAAAGTCATCTCCGGTGAACTTTTGTATGGGAAAAGTCATCTCCGGTGAACTTTTGTATTGGGAAAGTCATCTCCGGTGAACTTTTGTATTGGGAAAGTCATCTCCGGTGAACTTTTGTATTGGGAAAGTCATCTCCGGTGAACTTTTGTATGGGAAAAGTCATCTCCGGTGAACTTTTGTATTGGGAAAGTCATCTCCGGTGAACTTTTGTATTGGGAAAGTCATCTCCGGTGAACTTTTGTATTGGGAAAGTCATCTCCGGTGAACTTTTGTATGGGAAAAGTCATCTCCGGTGAACTTTTGTATTGGGAAAGTCATCTCCGGTGAACTTTTGTATTGGGAAAGTCATGCCCTGTGAACTTTTATATTGGGAAAGTCATCTCCGGTGAACTTTTGTATTGGGAAAGTCATCTCCGGTGAACTTTTGTATGGGAAAAGTCATCTCCGGTGAACTTTTGTATTGGGAAAGTCATCTCCGGTGAACTTTTGTATTGGGAAAGTCATCTCCGGTGAACTTTTGTATTGGGAAAGTCATACCCGGTGAACTTTTGTATTGGGAAAGTCGTGCCCGGTGAACTTTTGTATTGGGAAAGTCATGCCCGGTGAACTTTTGTATGGGAAAAGTCATCTCCGGTGAACTTTTGTATTGGGAAAGTCATCTCCGGTGAACTTTTGTATTGGGAAAGTCATCTCCGGTGAACTTTTGTATGGGAAAAGTCATCTCCGGTGAACTTTTGTATTGGGAAAGTCATCTCCGGTGAACTTTTGTATTGGGAAAGTCATTTCCGGTGAACTTTTGTATGGGAGAAGCCATCTCCGGTGAACTTTTGTATTGGGAAAGTCATCTCCGGTGAACTTTTGTATTGGGAAAGTCATGCCCGGTGAACTTTTATATTGGGAAAGCCATCTCCGGTGTACTTTTGTATTGGGAAAGTCATCTCCGGTGAACTTTTGTATGGGAAAAGTCATCTCCGGTGAACTTTTGTATTGGGAAAGTCATCTCCGGTGAACTTTTGTATTGGGAAAGTCATCTCCGGTGAACTTTTGTATTGGGAAAGTCATGCCCGGTGAACTTTTGTATTGGGAAAGTCGTGCCCGGTGAACTTTTGTATTGGGAAAGTCATGCCCGGTGAACTTTTGTATGGGAAAAGTCATCTCCGGTGAACTTTTGTATTGGGAAAGTCATCTCCGGTGAACTTTTGTATTGGGAAAGTCATCTCCGGTGAACTTTTGTATGGGAAAAGTCATCTCCGGTGAACTTTTGTATTGGGAAAGTCATCTCCGGTGAACTTTTGTATTGGGAAAGTCATCTCCGGTGAACTTTTGTATGGGAAAAGTCATCTCCGGTGAACTTTTGTATTGGGAAAGTCATCTCCGGTGAACTTTTGTATTGGGAAAGTCATGCCCGGTGAACTTTTGTATTGGGAAAGTCGTGCCCGGTGAACTTTTGTATTGGGAAGGTCATGCCCGGTGAACTTTTATATTGGGAAAGTCATCTCCGGTGAACTTTTGTATTGGGAAAGTCGTGCCCGGTGAACTATCATATGGGAAAATCATCTCCGGTGAACTTTTGTATTGGGAAAGTCATCTCCGGTGAACTTTTGTATTGGGAAAGTCATCTCCGGTGAACTTTTGTATTGGGAAAGTCGTGCCCGGTGAACTTTTGTATTGGGAAAGTCATGCCCGGTGAACTTTTGTATGGGAAAAGTCATCTCCGGTGAACTTTTGTATTGGGAAAGTCATCTCCGGTGAACTTTTGTATTGGGAAAGTCATCTCCGGTGAACTTTTGTATGGGAAAAGTCATCTCCGGTGAACTTTTGTATTGGGAAAGTCATATCCGGTGAACTTTTGTATTGGGAAAGTTATCTCCGGTGAACTTTTGTATTGGGAAAGTCATCTCCGGTGAACTTTTGTATTGGGAAAGTCATCTCCGGTGAACTTTTGTATGGGAAAAGTCATCTCCGGTGAACTTTTGTATTGGGAAAGTCATCTCCGGTGAACTTTTGTATTGGGAAAGTCATCTCCGGTGAACTTTTGTATGGGAAAAGTCATCTCCGGTGAACTTTTGTATTGGGAAAGTCATCTCCGGTGAACTTTTGTATTGGGAAAGTCATCTCCGGTGGACTTTTGTATGGGAAAAGTCATCTCCGGTGAACTTTTGTATGGGAAAAGTCATCTCCGGTGAACTTTTGTATTGGGAAAGTCATCTCCGGTGAACTTTTGTATTGGGAAAGTCATCTCCGGTGAACTTTTGTATTGGGAAAGTCATGCCCGGTGAACTTTTATATTGGGAAAGTCATCTCCGGTGAACTTTTGTATTAGGAAAGTCATCTCCGGTGAACTTTTGTATGGGAAAAGTCATCTCCGGTGAACTTTTGTATGGAAAAAGTCATCTCCGGTGAACTTTTGTATTGGGAAAGTCATCTCCGGTGAACTTTTGTATTGGGAAAGTCATCTCCGGTGAACTTTTGTATTGAGAAAGTCATCTCCGGTGAACTTTTGTATTGGGAAAGTCATCTCCGGTGAACTTTTGTATGGGAAAAGTCATCTCCGGTGAACTTTTGTATTGGGAAAGTCGTGCCCGGTGAACTTTTGTATTGGGAAAGTCGTGCCCGGTGAACTTTTATATGGGAAAAGTCATCTCCGGTGAACTTTTGTATTGGGAAAGTCATCTCCGGTGAACTTTTGTATTGGGAAAGTCATCTCCGGTGAAATTTTGTATTGGGAAAGTCGTGCCCGGTGAACTTTTGTATTGGGAAAGTCATGCCCGGTGAACTTTTGTATGGGAAAAATCATCTCCGGTGAACTTTTGTATTGGGAAAGTCATCTCCGGTAAACTTTTGTATTGGGAAAGTCATCTCCGGTGAACTTTTGTATGGGAAAAGTCATCTCCGGTGAACTTTTGTATTGGGAAAGTCATCTCCGATGAACTTTTGTATTGGGAAAGTCATCTCCGGTGAACTTTTGTATTGGGAAAGTCATCTCCGGTGAACTTTTGTATTGGGAAAGTCATCTCCGGTGAACTTTTGTATGGGAAAAGTCATCTCCGGTGAACTTTTGTATTGGGAAAGTCATCTCCGGTGAACTTTTGTATTGGGAAAGTCATCTCCGGTGAACTTTTGTATGGGAAAAGTCATCTCCGGTGAACTTTTGTATGGGAAAAGTCATCTCCGGTGAACTTTTGTATTGGGAAAGTCATCTCCGGTGAACTTTTGTTTGGAAAAGTCATCTCCGGTGAACTTTTGTATGGGAAAAGTCATCTCCGGTGAACTTTTGTATTGGGAAAGTCATCTCCGGTGAACTTTTGTATTGGGAAAGTCATCTCCGGTGAACTTTTGTATTGGGAAAGTCATCTCCGGTGAACTTTTGTATGGGAAAAGTCATCTCCGGTGAACTTTTGTATTGGGAAAGTCATCTCCGGTGAACTTTTGTATTGGGAAAGTCATCTCCGGTGAACTTTTGTATGGGAAAAGTCATCTCCGGTGAACTTTTGTATTGGGAAAGTCATCTCCGGTGAACTTTTGTATGGGAAAAGTCATCTCCGGTGAACTTTTGTATGGGAAAAGTCATCTCCGGTGAACTTTTGTATGGGAAAAGTCATCTCCGGTGAACTTTTGTATGGGAAAAGTCATCTCCGGTGAACTTTTGTTTTGGGAAAGTCATCTCCGGTGAACTTTTGTATGGGAAAAGTCATCTCCGGTGAACTTTTGTATTGGGAAAGTCATGCCCGGTGAACTTTTGTATTGGGAAAATCGTGCCCGGTGAACTTTTGTATTGGGAAAGTCATGCCCGGTGAACTTTTATATTGGGAAAGTCATCTCCGGTGAACTTTTGTATTGGGAAAGTCGTGCCCGGTGAACTTTTATATGGGAAAAGTCATCTCCGGTGAACTTTTGTATTGGGAAAGTCATCTCCGGTGAACTTTTGTATTGGGAAAGTCATCTCCGGTGAACTTTTGTATGGGAAAAGTCATCTCCGGTGAACTTTTGTATTGGGAAAGTCATCTCCGGTGAACTTTTGTATTGGGAAAGTCATCTCCGGTGAACTTTTGTATGGGAAAAGTCATCTCCGGTGAACTTTTGTATTGGGAAAGTCATCTCCGGTGAACTTTTGTATGGGAAAAGTCATCTCCGGTGAACTTTTGTATTGGGAAAGTCATCTCCGGTGAACTTTTGTATGGGAAAAGTCATCTCCGGTGAACTTTTGTATTGGGAAAGTCATGCCCGGTGAACTTTTGTATTGGGAAAGTCATGCCCGGTGAACTTTTATATTGGGAAAGTCATCTCCGGTGAACTTTTGTATTGGGAAAGTCATCTCCGGTGAACTTTTGTATGGGAAAAGTCATCTCCGGTGAACTTTTGTATTGGGAAAGTCATCTCCGGTGAACTTTTGTATGGGAAAGTCATCTCCGGTGAACTTTTGTATTGGGAAAGTCATGCCCGGTGAACTTTTATATTGGGAAAGTCATCTCCGGTGAACTTTTGTATTGGGAAAGTCATCTCCGGTGAACTTTTGTATGGGAAAAGTCATCTCCGGTGAACTTTTGTATTGGGAAAGTCATCTCCGGTGAACTTTTGTATTGGGAAAGTCATCTCCGGTGAACTTTTGTATTGGGAAAGTCATCTCCGGTGAACTTTTGTATTGGGAAAGTCATCTCCGGTGAACTTTTGTATGGGAAAAGTCATCTCCGGTGAACTTTTGTATTGGGAAAGTCATCTCCGGTGAACTTTTGTATGGGAAAAGTCATCTCCGGTGAACTTTTGTATTGGGAAAGTCATCTCCGGTGAACTTTTGTATGGGAAAAGTCATCTCCGGTGAACTTTTGTATTGGGAAAGTCATCTCCGGTGAACTTTTGTATTGGGAAAGTCATCTCCGGTGAACTTTTGTATTGGGAAAGTCATCTCCGGTGAACTTTTGTATGGGAAAAGTCATCTCCGGTGAACTTTTGTATTGGGAAAGTCATCTCCGGTGAACTTTTGTATTGGGAAAGTCATCTCCGGTGAACTTTTGTATGGGAAAAGTCATCTCCGGTGAACTTTTGTATTGGGAAAGTCATCTCCGGTGAACTGTTGTATGGGAAAAGTCATCTCCGGTGAACTTTTGTATTGGGAAAGTCATGCCCGGTGAACTTTTGTATTGGGAAAGTCATGCCCGGTGAACTTTTATATTGGGAAAGTCATCTCCGGTGAACTTTTGTATTGGGAAAGTCATCTCCGGTGAAATTTTGTATGGGAAAAGTCATCTCCGGTGAACTTTTGTATTGGGAAAGTCATCTCCGGTGAACTTTTGTATGGGAAAGTCATCTCCGGTGAACTTTTGTATTGGGAAAGTCATGCCCGGTGAACTTTTATATTGGGAAAGTCATCTCCGGTGAACTTTTGTATTGGGAAAGTCGTGCCCGGTGAACTTTTATATGGGAAAAGTAATCTCCGGTGAACTTTTGTATTGGGAAAGTCATCTCCGGTAAACTTTTGTATGGGAAAAGTCATCTCCGGTGAACTTTTGTTTTGGGAAAGTCATGCCCGGTGAACTTTTATATTGGGAAAGTCATGCCCGATGAACTTTTATATTGGGAAAAGTCATCTCCGGTGAACTTTTGTATTGGGAAAGTCATCTCCGGTGAACTTTTGTATTGGGAAAGTCATCTCCGGTGAACTTTTGTATGGGAAAAGTCATCTCCGGTGAACTTTTGTATTGGGAAAGTCATCTCCGGTGAACTTTTGTATGGGAAAAGTCATCTCCGGTGAACTTTTGTATTGGGAAAGTCATCTCCGGTGAACTTTTGTATTGGGAAAGTCATCTCCGGTGAACTTTTGTATGGGAAAAATCATCTCCGGTGAACTTTTGTATTGGGAAAGTCATCTCCGGTGAACTTTTGTATGGGAAAAGTCATCTCCGGTGAACTTTTGTATTGGGAAAGTCATCTCCGGTGAACTTTTGTATGGGAAAAGTCATCTCCGGTGAACTTTTGTATTGGGAAAGTCATGCCCGGTGAACTTTTGTATTGGGAAAGTCATCTCCGGTGAACTTTTGTATGGGAAAAGTCATCTCCGGTGAACTTTTGTATTGGGAAAGTCATCTCCGGTGAACTTTTGTATTGGGAAAGTCATCTCCGGTGAACTTTTGTATGGGAAAAGTCATCTCCGGTGAACTTTTGTATTGGGAAAGTCATCTCCGGTGAACTTTTGTATGGGAAAAGTCATCTCCGGTGAACTTTTGTATTGGGAAAGTCATGCCCGGTGAACTTTTGTATGGGAAAAGTCATCTCCGGTGAACTTTTGTATTGGGAAAGTCATGCCCGGTGAACTTTTGTATTGGGAAAGTCATCTCCGGTGAACTTTTGTATGGGAAAAGTCATCTCCGGTGAACTTTTGTATTGGGAAAGTCATCTCCGGTGAACTTTTGTATTGGGAAAGTCATCTCCGGTGAACTTTTATATTGGGAAAGTCATGCCCGGTGAACTTTTGTATTGGGAAAGTCATCTCCGGTGAACTTTTGTATTGGGAAAGTCATCTCCGGTGAACTTTTGTATGGGAAAAGTCATCTCCGGTGAACTTTTGTATTGGGAAAGTCATCTCCGGTGAACTTTTGTATGGGAAAAATCATCTCCGTTGAACTTTTGTATTGGGAAAGTCATGCCCGGTGAACTTTTGTATTGGGAAAGTCATGCCCGGTGAACTTTTGTATTGGGAAAGTCATGCCCGGTGAACTTTTATATTGGGAAAGTCATCTCCGGTGAACTTTTGTATTGGGAAAGTCATCTCCGGTGAACTTTTGTATGGGATAAGTCATCTCCGGTGAACTTTTGTATTGGGAAAGTCATCTCCGGTGAACTTTTGTATGGGAAAGTCATCTCCGGTGAACTTTTGTATGGGAAAAGTCATCTCCGGTGAACTTTTGTATGGGAAAAGTCATCTCCGGTGAACTTTTGTATTGGGAAAGTCATCTCCGGTGAACTTTTGTATTGGGAAAGTCATCTCCGGTGAACTTTTGTATTGGGAAAGTCATCTCCGGTGAACTTTTGTATTGGGAAAGTCATCTCCGGTGAACTTTTGTATGGGAAAAGTCATCTCCGGTGAACTTTTGTATTGGGAAAGTCATCTCCGGTGAACTTTTGTATGGGAAAAGTCATCTCCGGTGAACTTTTGTATTGGGAAAGTCATCTCCGGTGAACTTTTGTATTGGGAAAGTCATCTCCGGTGAACTTTTGTATGGGAAAAGTCATCTCCGGTGAACTTTTGTATTGGGAAAGTCATCTCCGGTGAACTTTTGTATGGGAAAATTCATCTCCGGTGAACTTTTGTATGGGAAAAGTCATCTCCGGTGAACTTTTGTGTTGGGAAAGTCATCTCCGGTGAACTTTTGTATGGGAAAAGTCATCTCCGGTGAACTTTTGTATTGGGAAAGTCATCTCCGGTGAACTTTTGTATGGGAAAAGTCATCTCCGGTGAACTTTTGTATTGGGAAAGTCATCTCCGGTGAACTTTTGTATGGGAAAAGTCATCTCCGGTGAACTTTTGTATTGGGAAAGTCATGCCCGGTGAACTTTTGTATTGGGAAAGTCATGCCCGGTGAACTTTTATATTGGGAAAGTCATCTCCGGTGAACTTTTGTATTGGGAAAGTCATCTCCGGTGAACTTTTGTATGGGAAAAGTCATCTCCGGTGAACTTTTGTATTGGGAAAGTCATCTCCGGTGAACTTTTGTATGGGAAAGTCATCTCCGGTGAACTTTTGTATTGGGAAAGTCATGCCCGGTGAACTTTTATATTGGGAAAGTCATCTCCGGTGAACTTTTGTATTGGGAAAGTCGTGCCCGGTGAACTTTTATATGGGAAAAGTCATCTCCGGTGAACTTTTGTATTGGGAAAGTCATCTCCGGTGAACTTTTGTATGGGAAAAGTCATCTCCGGTGAACTTTTGTTTTGGGTAAGTCATGCCCGGTGAACTTTTATATTGGGAAAGTCATGCCCGGTGAACTTTTATATTGGGAAAAGTCATCTCCGGTGAACTTTTGTATTGGGAAAGTCATCTCCGGTGAACTTTTGTATTGGGAAAGTCATCTCCGGTGAACTTTTGTATGGGAAAAGTCATCTCCGGTGAACTTTTGTATTGGGAAAGTCATCTCCGGTGAACTTTTGTATGGGAAAAGTCATCTCCGGTGAACTTTTGTATTGGGAAAGTCATCTCCGGTGAACTTTTGTATTGGGAAAGTCATCTCCGGTGAACTTTTGTATGGGAAAAATCATCTCCGGTGAACTTTTGTATTGGGAAAGTCATCTCCGGTGAACTTTTGTATGGGAAAAGTCATCTCCGGTGAACTTTTGTATTGGGAAAGTCATCTCCGGTGAACTTTTGTATGGGAAAAGTCATCTCCGGTGAACTTTTGTATTGGGAAAGTCATGCCCGGTGAACTTTTGTATGGGAAAAGTCATCTCCGGTGAACTTTTGTATGGGAAAAGTCATCTCCGGTGCACTTTTGTATTGGGAAAGTCATCTCCGGTGAACTTTTGTATTGGGAAAGTCATCTCCGGTGAACTTTTGTATTGGGAAAGTCATCTCCGGTGAACTTTTGTATGGGAAAAGTCATCTCCGGTGAACTTTTGTATTGGGAAAGTCATGCCCGGTGAACTTTTGTATTGGGAAAGTCATCTCCGGTGAACTTTTGTATGGGAAAAGTCATCTCCGGTGAACTTTTGTATTGGGAAAATCATCTCCGGTGAACTTTTGTATTGGGAAAGTCATCTCCGGTGAACTTTTGTATGGGAAAAGTCATCTCCGGTGAACTTTTGTATTGGGAAAGTCATCTCCGGTGAACTTTTGTATGGGAAAAGTCATCTCCGGTGAACTTTTGTATTGGGAAAGTCATGCCCGGTGAACTTTTGTATGGGAAAAGTCATCTCCGGTGAACTTTTGTATTGGGAAAGTCATGCCCGGTGAACTTTTGTATTGGGAAAGTCATCTCCGGTGAACTTTTGTATGGGAAAAGTCATCTCCGGTGAACTTTTGTATTGGGAAAGTCATCTCCGGTGAACTTTTGTATTGGGAAAGTCATCTCCGGTGAACTTTTATATTGGGAAAGTCATGCTCGGTGAACTTTTGTATTGGGAAAGTCATCTCCGGTGAACTTTTGTATTGGGAAAGTCATCTCCGGTGAACTTTTGTATGGGAAAGTCATCTCCGGTGAACTTTTGTATGGGAAAAATCATCTCCGGTGAACTTTTGTATTGGGAAAGTCATGCCCGGTGAACTTTTGTATTGGGAAAGTCATGCTCGGTGAACTTTTGTATTGGGAAAGTCATCTCCGGTGAACTTTTGTATTGGGAAAGTCATCTCCGGTGAACTTTTGTATGGGAAAAATCATCTCCGGTGAACTTTTGTATTGGGAAAGTCATGCCCGGTGAACTTTTGTATTGGGAAAGTCATGCCCGGTGAACTTTTGTATTGGGAAAGTCATGCCCGGTGAACTTTTATATTGGGAAAGTCATCTCCGGTGAACTTTTGTATTGGGAAAGTCATCTCCGGTGAACTTTTGTATGGGAAAAGTCATCTCCGGTGAACTTTTGTATTGGGAAAGTCATCTCCGGTGAACTTTTGTATGGGAAAGTCATCTCCGGTGAACTTTTGTATGGGAAAAGTCATCTCCGGTGAACTTTTGTATGGGAAAAGTCATCTCCGGTGAACTTTTGTATTGGGAAAGTCATCTCCGGTGAACTTTTGTATTGGGAAAGTCATCTCCGGTGAACTTTTGTATTGGGAAAGTCATCTCCGGTGAACTTTTGTATTGGGAAAGTCATCTCCGGTGAACTTTTGTATGGGAAAAGTCATCTCCGGTGAACTTTTGTATTGGGAAAGTCATCTCCGGTGAACTTTTGTATGGGAAAAGTCATCTCCGGTGAACTTTTGTATTGGGAAAGTCATCTCCGGTGAACTTTTGTATTGGGAAAGTCATCTCCGGTGAACTTTTGTATGGGAAAAGTCATCTCCGGTGAACTTTTGTATTGGGAAAGGCATCTCCGGTGAACTTTTGTATGGGAAAAGTCATCTCCGGTGAACTTTTGTATGGGAAAAGTCATCTCCGGTGAACTTTTGTATTGGGAAAGTCATCTCCGGTGAACTTTTGTATGGGAAAAGTCATCTCCGGTGAACTTTTGTATTGGGAAAGTCATCTCCGGTGAACTTTTGTATGGGAAAAGTCATCTCCGGTGAACTTTTGTATTGGGAAAGTCATGCCCGGTGAACTTTTGTATTGGGAAAGTCGTGCCCGGTGAACTTTTGTATTGGGAAAGTCATGCCCGGTGAACTTTTATATTGGGAAAGTCATCTCCGGTGAACTTTTGTATTGGGAAAGTCGTGCCCGGTGAACTTTTATATGGGAAAAGTCATCTCCGGTGAACTTTTGTATTGGGAAAGTCATGCCCGGTGAACTTTTGTATTGGGAAAGTCATCTCCGGTGAACTTTTGTATTGGGAAAGTCATCTCCGGTGAACTTTTGTATTGGGAAAGTCATCTCCGGTGAACTTTTGTATGGGAAAAGTCATCTCCGGTGAACTTTTGTATTGGGAAAGTCATCTCCGGTGAACTTTTGTATGGGAAAAGTCATCTCCGGTGAACTTTTGTATTGGGAAAGTCATGCCCGGTGAACTTTTGTATGGGAAAAGTCATCTCCGGTGAACTTTTGTATGGGAAAAGTCATCTCCGGTGAACTTTTGTATTGGGAAAGTCATCTCCGGTGAACTTTTGTATTGGGAAAGTCATCTCCGGTGAACTTTTGTATTGGGAAAGTCATCTCCGGTGAACTTTTGTATGGGAAAAGTCATCTCCGGTGAACTTTTGTATTGGGAAAGTCATGCCCGGTGAACTTTTGTATTGGGAAAGTCATCTCCGGTGAACTTTTGTATGGGAAAAGTCATCTCCGGTGAACTTTTGTATTGGGAAAGTCATCTCCGGTGAACTTTTGTATTGGGAAAGTCATCTCCGGTGAACTTTTGTATGGGAAAAGTCATCTCCGGTGAACTTTTGTATTGGGAAAGTCATCTCCGGTGAACTTTTGTATGGGAAAAGTCATCTCCGGTGAACTTTTGTATTGGGAAAGTCATCTCCGGTGAACTTTTGTATTGGGAAAGTCATGCCCGGTGAACTTTTGTATTGGGAAAGTCATGCCCGGTGAACTTTTGTATTGGGAAAGTCATGCCCGGTGAACTTTTGTATGGGAAAAGTCATCTCCGGTGAACTTTTGTATGGGAAAAGTCATCTCCGGTGAACTTTTGTATGGGAAAAGTCATCTCCGGTGAACTTTTGTATTGGGAAAGTCATGCCCGGTGAACTTTTGTATGGGAAAAGTCATCTCCGGTGAACTTTTGTATTGGGAAAGTCATCTCCGGTGAACTTTTGTATGGGAAAAGTCATCTCCGGTGAACTTTTGTATTGGGAAAGTCATCTCCGGTGAACTTTTGTATTGGGAAAGTCATCTCCGGTGAACTTTTGTATGGGAAAAGTCATCTCCGGTGAACTTTTGTATTGGGAAAGTCATCTCCGGTGAACTTTTGTATTGGGAAAGTCATCTCCGGTGAACTTTTGTATGGGAAAAGTCATCTCCGGTGAACTTTTGTATTGGGAAAGTCATGCCCGGTGAACTTTTATATTGGGAAAGTCATGCCCGGTGAACTTTTGTATTGGGAAAGTCATGCCCGGTGAACTTTTGTATTGGGAAAGTCATCTCCGGTGAACTTTTGTATTGGGAAAGTCATCTCCGGTGAACTTTTGTATGGGAAAAGTCATCTCCGGTGAATTTTTGTATGGGAAAAGTCATCTCCGGTGAACTTTTGTATTGGGAAAGTCATCTCCTGTGAACTTTTGTATTGGGAAAGTCATCTCCGGTGAACTTTTGTATTGGGAAAGTCATCTCCGGTGAACTTTTGTATTGGGAAAGTCATCTCCGGTGAACTTTTGTATGGGAAAAGTCGTCTCCGGTGAACTTTTGTATTGGGAAAGTCATCTCCGGTGAACTTTTGTATTGGGAAAGTCATCTCCGGTGAACTTTTGTATGGGAAAGTCATCTCCGGTGAACTTTTGTATGGGAAAAGTCATCTCCGGTGAACTTTTGTATGGGAAAGTCATGCCCGGTGAACTTTTGTATTGGGAAAGTCATGCCCGGTGAACTTTTATATTGGGAAAGTCATCTCCGGTGAACTTTTGTATTGGGAAAGTCATCTCCGGTGAACTTTTGTATGGGAAAAGTCATCTCCGGTGAACTTTTGTATGGGAAAAGTCATCTCCGGTGAACTTTTGTATTGGGAAAGTCATCTCCGGTGAAGTTTTGTATTGGGAAAGTCATATCCGGTGAACTTTTGTATGGGAAAAGTCATCTCCGGTGAACTTTTGTATTGGGAAAGTCATCTCCGGTGAACTTTTGTATTGGGAAAGTCATCTCCGGTGAACTTTTGTATGGGAAAAGTCATCTCCGGTGAACTTTTGTATTGGGAAAGTCATGCCCGGTGAACTTTTATATTGGGAAAGTCATGCCCGGTGAACTTTTGTATTGGGAAAGTCATGCCCGGTGAACTTTTGTATTGGGAAAGTCATCTCCGGTGGACTTTTGTATTGGGAAAGTCATCTCCGGTGAACTTTTGTATTGGGAAAGTCATCTCCGGTGAACTTTTGTATTAGGAAAGTCATCTCCGGTGAACTTTTGTATTGGGAAAGTCATCTCCGGTGAACTTTTGTATGGGAAAAGTCATCTCCGGTGAACTTTTGTATTGGGAAAGTCATCTCCGGTGAACTTTTGTATTGGGAAAGTCATCTCCGGTGAACTTTTGTATGGGAAAAGTCATCTCCGGTGAACTTTTGTATTGGGAAAGTCATCTCCGGTGAACTTTTGTATGTGAAAAGTCGTCTCCGGTGAACTTTTGTATTGGGAAAGTCATGCCCGGTGAACTTTTGTATTGGGAAAGTCATGCCCGGTGAACTTTTATATTGGGAAAGTCATCTCCGGTGAACTTTTGTATTGGGAAAGTCATCTCCGGTGAACTTTTGTATGGGAAAAGTCATCTCCGGTGAACTTTTGTATGGGAAAAGTCATCTCCGGTGAACTTTTGTATTGGGAAAGTCATGCCCGGTGAACTTTTGTTTTGGGAAAGTCATCTCCGGTGAACTTTTGTATTGGGAAAGTCATCTCCGGTGAACTTTTGTATGGGAAAAGTCATCTCCGGTGAACTTTTGTATGGGAAAAGTCATCTCCGGTGAACTTTTGTATTGGGAAAGTCATCTCCGGTGAACTTTTGTATTGGGAAAGTCATCTCCGGTGAACTTTTGTATGGGAAAAGTCATCTCCGGTGAACTTTTGTATGGGAAAAGTCATCTCCGGTGAACTTTTGTATTGGGAAAGTCATCTCCGGTGAACTTTTGTATTGGGAAAGTCATGCCCGGTGAACTTTTGTATTGGGAAAGTCATGCCCGGTGAACTTTTATATTGGGCAAGTCATCTCCGGTGAACTTTTGTATTGGGAAAGTCATCTCCGGTGAACTTTTGTATTGGGAAAGTCATCTCCGGTGAACTTTTGTATGGGAAAAGTCATCTCCGGTGAACTTTTGTATTGGGAAAGTCATCTCCGGTGAACTTTTGTATTGGGAAAGTCATGCCCGGTGAACTTTTGTATGGGAAAAGTCATCTCCGGTGAACTTTTGTATGGGAAAAGTCATCTCCGGTGAACTTTTGTATTGGGAAAGTCATCTCCGGTGAACTTTTGTATTGGGAAAGTCATCTCCGGTGAACTTTTGTATTGGGAAAGTCATCTCCGGTGAACTTTTGTATGGGAAAAGTCATCTCCGGTGAACTTTTGTATTGGGAAAGTCATCTCCGGTGAACTTTTGTATGGGAAAAGTCATCTCCGGTGAACTTTTGTATTGGGAAAGTCATGCCCGGTGAACTTTTGTATTGGGAAAGTCATGCCCGGTGAACTTTTGTATTGGGAAAGTCGTGCCCGGTGAACTTTTGTATTGGGAAAGTCATGCCCGGTGAACTTTTGTATTGGGAAAGTCATCTCCGGTGAACTTTTGTATTGGGAAAGTCATCTCCGGTGAACTTTTGTATGGGAAAAGTCATCTCCGGTGAACTTTTGTATTGGGAAAGTCATCTCCGGTGAACTTTTGTATTGGGAAAGTCATCTCCGGTGAACTTTTGTATTGGGAAAGTCATCTCCGGTGAACTTTTGTATGGGAAAAGTCATCTCCGGTGAACTTTTGTATTGGGAAAGTCATGCCCGGTGAACTTTTGTATTGGGAAAGTCGTGCCCGGTGAACTTTTGTATTGGGAAAGTCATCTCCGGTGAACTTTTGTATGGGAAAAGTCATCTCCGGTGAACTTTTGTATGGGAAAAGTCATCTCCGGTGAACTTTTGTATTGGGAAAGTCATGCCCGGTGAACTTTTATATTGGGAAAGTCATCTCCGGTGAACTTTTGTATGGGGAAAGTCATCTCCGGTGAACTTTTGTATTGGGAAAGTCATCTCCGGTGAACTTTTGTATTGGGAAAGTCATGCCCGGTGAACTTTTGTATGGGAAAAGTCATCTCCGGTGAACTTTTGTATGGGAAAAGTCACCTCCGGTGAACTTTTGTATTGGGAAAGTCATCTCCGGTGAACTTTTGTATTGGGAAAGTCATCTCCGGTGAAGTTTTGTATTGGGAAGTCATCTCCGGTGAACTTTTGTATGGGAAAAGTCATCTCCGGTGAACTTTTGTATTGGGAAAGTCATCTCCGGTGAACTTTTGTATGGGAAAAGTCATCTCCGGTGAACTTTTGTATTGGGAAAAGTCATGCCCGGTGAACTTTTGTATTGGGAAAGTCATGCCCGGTGAACTTTTGTATTGGGAAAGTCGTGCCCGGTGAACTTTTGTATTGGGAAAGTCATGCCCGGTGAACTTTTGTATTGGGAAAGTCATCTCCGGTGAACTTTTGTATTGGGAAAGTCATCTCCGGTGAACTTTTGTATGGGAAAAGTCATCTCCGGTGAACTTTTGTATTGGGAAAGTCATCTCCGGTGAACTTTTGTATTGGGAAAGTCATCTCCGGTGAACTTTTGTATTGGGAAAGTCATCTCCGGTGAACTTTTGTATTGGGAAAGTCATCTCCGGTGAACTTTTGTATTGGGAAAGTCATGCCCGGTGAACTTTTGTATTGGGAAAGTCGTGCCCGGTGAACTTTTGTATTGGGAAAGTCATGCCCGGTGAACTTTTATATTGGGAAAGTCATCTACGGTGAACTTTTGTATGGGAAAAGTCATCTCCGGTGAACTTTTGTATTGGGAAAGTCATCTCCGGTGAACTTTTGTATGGGAAAAGTCATCTCCGGTGAACTTTTGTATTGGGAAAGTCATGCCCGGTGAACTTTTGTATTGGGAAAGTCATGCCCGGTGAACTTTTGTATTGGGAAAGTCATGCCCGGTGAACTTTTATATTGGGAAAGTCATCTCCGGTGAACTTTTGTATGGGAAAAGTCATCTCCGGCGAACTTTTGTATGGGAAAAGTCATCTCCGGTGAACTTTTGTATGGGAAAGTCATGCCCGGTGAACTTTTGTATGGGAAAAGTCATCTCCGGTGAACTTTTGTATGGGAAAGTCATCTCCGGTGAACTTTTGTATTGGGAAAGTCATCTCCGGTGAACTTTTGTATTGGGAAAGTCATCTCCGGTGAACTTTTGTATTGGGAAAGTCATCTCCGGTGAACTTTTGTATGGGAAAAGTCATCTCCGGTGAACTTTTGTATTGGGAAAGTCATCTCCGGTGAACTTTTGTATGGGAAAGTCATCTCCGGTGAACTTTTGTATGGGAAAAGTCATCTCCGGTGAACTTTTGTATTGGGAAAGTCATCTCCGGTGAACTTTTGTATTGGGAAAGTCATCTCCGGTGAACTTTTGTATTGGGAAAGTCATCTCCGGTGAACTTTTGTATTGGGAAAGTCATCTCCGGTGAACTTTTGTATTGGGAAAGTCATCTCCGGTGAACTTTTGTATGGGAAAAGTCATCTCCGATGAACTTTTGTATTGGGAAAGTCATGCCCGGTGAACTTTTGTATTGGGAAAGTCATGCCCGGTGAACTTTTGTATGGGAAAAGTCATCTCCGGTGAACTTTTGTATGGGAAAAGTCATCTCCGGTGAACTTTTGTATGGGAAAAGTCATCTCCGGTGAACTTTTGTATTGGGAAAGTCATCTCCGGTGAACTTTTGTATGGGAAAAGTCATCTCCGGTGAACTTTTGTATTGGGAAAGTCGTGCCCGGTGAACTTTTGTATTGGGAAAGTCATCTCCGGTGAACTTTTGTATTGGGAAAGTCGTGCCCGGTGAACTTTTGTATTGGGAAAGTCATGCCCGGTGAACTTTTATATTGGGAAAGTCATCTCCGGTGAACTTTTGTATTGGGAAAGTCATCTCCGGTGAACTTTTGTATTGGGAAAGTCATGCCCGGTGAACTTTTATATTGGGAAAGTCATCTCCGGTGAACTTTTGTATTGGGAAAGTCATGCCCGGTGAACTTTTGTATTGGGAAAGTCATGCCCGGTGAACTTTTATATTGGGAAAGTCATCTCCGGTGAACTTTTGTATTGGGAAAGTCATCTCCGGTGAACTTTTGTATGGGAAAAGTCATCTCCGGTGAACTTTTGTATTGGGAAAGTCATCTCCGGTGAACTTTTGTATGGGAAAGTCATCTCCGGTGAACTTTTGTATGGGAAAAGTCATCTCCGGTGAACTTTTGTATGGGAAAAGTCATCTCCGGTGAACTTTTGTATGGGAAAAGTCATCTCCGGTGAACTTTTGTATTGGGAAAGTCATCTCCGGTGAACTTTTGTATGGGAAAAGTCATCTCCGGTGAACTTTTGTATTGGGAAAGTCATGCCCGGTGAACTTTTATATTGGGAAAGTCATCTCCGGTGAACTTTTGTATGGGAAAAGTCATCTCCGGTGAACTTTTGTATGGGAAAAGTCATCTCCGGTGAACTTTTGTATGGGAAAAGTCATCTCCGGTGAACTTTTGTATTGGGAAAGTCATCTCCGGTGAACTTTTGTATTGGGAAAGTCATCTCCGGTGAACTTTTGTATGGGAAAAGTCATCTCCGGTGAACTTTTGTATGGGAAAAGTCATCTCCGGTGAACTTTTGTATGGGAAAAGTCATCTCCGGTGAACTTTTGTATTGGGAAAGTCATCTCCGGTGAACTTTTGTATGGGAAAAGTCATCTCCGGTGAACTTTTGTATTGGGAAAGTCATCTCCGGTGAACTTTTGTATGGGAAAAGTCATCTCCGGTGAACTTTTGTATGGTAAAAGTCATCTCCGGTGAACTTTTGTATTGGGAAAGTCATCTCCGGTGAACTTTTGTATTGGGAAAGTCATCTCCGGTGAACTTTTGTATGGGAAAAGTCATCTCCGGTGAACTTTAGTATTGGGAAAGTCATCTCCGGTGAACTTTTGTATTGGGAAAGTCATCTCCGGTGAACTTTTGTATGGGAAAAGTCATCTCCGGTGAACTTTTGTATTGGGAAAGTCATCTCCGGTGAACTTTTGTATGGGAAAAGTCATCTCCGGTGAACTTTTGTATTGGGAAAGTCATCTCCGGTGAACTTTTGTATTGGGAAAGTCATCTCCGGTGAACTTTTGTATTGGGAAAGTCATCTCCGGTGAACTTTTGTATTGGGAAAGTCATCTCCGGTGAACTTTTGTATGGGAAAAGTCATCTCCGGTGAAATTTTGTATTAGGAAAGTCATCTCCGGTGAACTTTTGTATTGGGAAAGTCATCTCCGGTGAACTTTTGTATTGGGAAAGTCATCTCCGGTGAACTTTTGTATGGGAAAAGTCATCTCCGGTGAACTTTTGTATTGGGAAAGTCATGCCCGGTGAACTTTTGTATTGGGAAAGTCATCTCCGGTGAACTTTTGTATGGGAAAAGTCATCTCCGGTGAACTTTTGTATGGGAAAAGTCATCTCCGGTGAACTTTTGTATGGGAAAAGTCATCTCCGGTGAACTTTTGTATTGGGAAAGTCATCTCCGGTAAACTTTTGCATGGGAAAAGTCATCTCCGGTGAACTTTTGTATTGGGAAAGTCATGCCCGGTGAACTTTTGTATTGGGAAAGTCATCTCCGGTGAACTTTTGTATGGGAAAAGTCATCTCCGGTGAACTTTTGTATTGGGAAAGTCATGCCCGGTGAACTTTTGTATTGGGAAAGTCATGCCCGGTGAACTTTTGTATGGGAAAAGTCATCTCCGGTGAACTTTTGTATTGGGAAAGTCATGCCCGGTGAACTTTTGTATTGGGAAAGTCATCTCCGGTGAACTTTTGTATGGGAAAAGTCATCTCCGGTGAACTTTTGTATGGGAAAAGTCATCTCCGGTGAACTTTTGTATTGGGAAAGTCATGCCCGGTGAACTTTTGTTTTGGGAAAGTCATGCCCGGTGAACTTTTGTATTGGGAAAGTCATCTCCGGTGAACTTTTGTATGGGAAAAGTCATCTCCGGTGAACTTTTGTATTGGGAAAGTCATCTCCGGTGAACTTTTGTATTGGGAAAGTCATGCCCGGTGAACTTTTATATTGGGAAAGTCATGCCCGGTGAACTTTTGTATTGGGAAAGTCATCTCCGGTGAACTTTTGTATTGGGAAAGTCATGCCCGGTGAACTTTTGTATTGGGAAAGTCATCTCCGGTAAACTTTTGTATTGGGAAAGTCATCTCCGGTGAACTTTTGTATGGGAAAAGTCATCTCCGGTGAACTTTTGTATTGGGAAAGTCATCTCCGGTGAACTTTTGTATGGGAAAAGTCATCTCCGGTGAACTTTTGTATTGGGAAAGTCATCTCCGGTGAACTTTTGTATTGGGAAAGTCATGCCCGGTGAACTTTTATATTGGGAAAGTCATGCCCGGTGAACTTTTGTATTGGGAAAGTCATCTCCGGTGAACTTTTGTATTGGGAAAGTCATGCCCGGTGAACTTTTGTATTGGGAAAGTCATCTCCGGTAAACTTTTGTATTGGGAAAGTCATCTCCGGTGAACTTTTGTATGGGAAAAGTCATCTCCGGTGAACTTTTGTATTGGGAAAGTCATCTCCGGTGAACTTTTGTATGGGAAAAGTCATCTCCGGTGAACTTTTGCATTGGGAAAGTCATCTCCGGTGAACTTTTGTATGGGAAAAGTCATCTCCGGTGAACTTTTGTATTGGGAAAGTCATCTCCGGTGAACTTTTGTAATGGGAAAGTCATCTCCGGTGAACTTTTGTATTGGGAAAGTCATCTCCGGTGAACTTTTGTATGGGAAAATCATCTCCGGTGAACTTTTGTATTGGGAATGTCATCTCCGGTGAACTTTTGTATGGGAAAAGTCATCTCCGGTGAACTTTTGTATTGGGAAAGTCATCTCCGGTGAACTTTTGTATGGGAAAAGTCATCTCCGGTGAACTTTTGTATTGGGAAAGTCATCTCCGGTGAACTTTTGTATTGGGAAAGTCATCTCCGGTGAACTTTTGTATGGGAAAAGTCATCTCCGGTGAACTTTTGTATTGGGAAAGTCATCTCCGGTGAACTTTTGTATTGGGAAAGTCATCTCCGGTGAACTTTTGTATGGGAAAAGTCATCTCCGGTGAACTTTTGTATTGGGAAAGTCATCTCCGGTGAACTTTTGTAATGGGAAAGTCATCTCCGGTGAACTTTTGTATTGGGAAAGTCATCTCCGGTGAACTTTTGTATGGGAAAATCATCTCCGGTGAACTTTTGTATTGGGAATGTCATCTCCGGTGAACTTTTGTATGGGAAAAGTCATCTCCGGTGAACTTTTGTATTGGGAAAGTCATCTCCGGTGAACTTTTGTATGGGAAAAGTCATCTCCCGTGAACTTTTGTATTGGGAAAGTCATCTCCGGTGAACTTTTGTATTGGGAAAGGCATCTCCGGTGAACTTTTGTATTGGGAAAGTCATCTCCGGTGAACTTTTGTATGGGAAAAGTCATCTCCGGTGAACTTTTGTATTGGGAAAGTCATCTCCGGTGAACTTTTGTATTGGGAAAGTCATCTCCGGTGAACTTTTGTATTGGGAAAGTCATCTCCGGTGAACTTTTGTATGGGAAAAGTCATCTCCGGTGAACTTTTGTATTGGGAAAGTCATGCCCGGTGAACTTTTGTATTGGGAAAGTCATCTCCGGTGAACCTTTGTATGGGAAAAGTCATCTCCGGTGAACTTTTGTATGGGAAAAGTCATCTCCGGTGAACTTTTGTATGGGAAAAGTCATCTCCGGTGAACTTTTGTATTGGGAAAGTCATCTCCGGTGAACTTTTGTATGGGAAAAGTCATCTCCGGTGAACTTTTGTATTGGGAAAGTCATGCCCGGTGAACTTTTGTATTGGGAAAGTCATCTCCGGTGAACTTTTGTATTGGGAAAGTCATGCCCGGTGAACTTTTATATTGGGAAAGTCATGCCGGTGAACTTTTGTATTGGGAAAGTCATCTCCGGTGAACTTTTGTATTGGGAAAGTCATGCCCGGTGAACTTTTGTATTGGGAAAGTCATCTCCGGTAAACTTTTGTATTGGGAAAGTCATCTCCGTGAACTTTTGTATGGGAAAAGTCATCTCCGGTGAACTTTTGTATTGGGAAAGTCATCTCCGGTGAACTTTTGTATGGAAAAGTCATCTCCGGTGAACTTTTGTATTGGGAAAGTCATCTCCGGTGAACTTTTGTATTGGGAAAGTCATGCCGGTGAACTTTTATATTGGGAAAGTCATGCCCGGTGAACTTTTGTATTGGGAAAGTCATCTCCGGTGAACTTTTGTATTGGGAAAGTCATGCCCGGTGAACTTTTGTATTGGGAAAGTCATCTCCGGTAAACTTTTGTATTGGGAAAGTCATCTCCGGTGAACTTTTGTATGGGAAAAGTCATCTCCGGTGAACTTTTGTATTGGGAAAGTCATCTCCGGTGAACTTTTGTATGGGAAAAGTCATCTCCGGTGAACTTTTGTATTGGGAAAGTCATCTCCGGTGAACTTTTGTATGGGAAAAGTCATCTCCGGTGAACTTTTGTATTAAGTCATCTCCGTGAACTTTTGTAATGGGAAAGTCATCTCCGGTGAACTTTTGTATTGGGAAAGTCATCTCCGGTGAACTTTTGTATGGGAAAAATCATCTCCGGTGAACTTTTGTATTGGGAATGTCATCTCCGGTGAACTTTTGTATGGGAAAAGTCATCTCCGGTGAACTTTTGTATTGGGAAAGTCATCTCCGGTGAACTTTTGTATGGGAAAAGTCATCTCCGGTGAACTTTTGTATTGGGAAAATCATCTCCGGTGAACTTTTGTATTGGGAAAGTCATCTCCTGTGAACTTTTGTATGGGGAAAAGTCATCTCCGGTGAACTTTTGTATTGGGAAAGTCATCTCCGGTGAACTTTTGTATTGGGAAAGTCATCTCCGGTGACTTTTGTATGGGGAAAGTCATCTCCGGAGAACTTTTGTATTGGGAAAGTCATCTCCGGTGAACTTTTGTATTGGGAAAGTCATCTCCGGTGAACTTTTGTATTGTGAAAGTCATCTCCGGTGAACTTTTGTATGGGAAAAGTCATCTCCGGTGAACTTTTGTATTGGGAAAGTCATCTCCGGTGAACTTTTGTATTGGGAAAGTCATCTCCGGTGAACTTTTGTATGGGAAAAGTCATCTCCGGTGAACTTTTGTATGGGAAAAGTCATCTCCGGTGAACTTTTGTATTGGGAAAGTCATCTCCGGTGAACTTTTGTATGGGAAAAGTCATCTCCGGTGAACTTTTGTATTGGGAAAGTCATCTCCGGTGAACTTTTGTATTGGGAAAGTCATCTCCGGTGAACTTTTGTATGGGAAAAGTCATCTCCGGTGAACTTTTGTATTGGGAAAGTCATGCCGGTGAACTTTTGTATTAGGAAAGTCATCTCCGGTGAACTTTTGTATGGGAAAAGTCATCTCCGGTGAACTTTTGTATTGGGAAAGTCATCTCCGGTGAACTTTTGTATTGGGAAAAGTCATGCCCGGTGAACTTTTGTATTGGGAAAGTCATGCCCGGTGAACTTTTGTATTGGGAAAGTCATCTCCGGTGAACTTTTGTATTGGGAAAGTCATCTCCGGTGAACTTTTGTATGGGAAAAGTCATCTCCGGTGAACTTTTGTATTGTGAAAGTCATCTCCGGTGAACTTTTGTATGGGAAAAGTCATCTCCGGTGAACTTTTTGTATTGGGAAAGTCATCTCCGGTGAACTTTTGTATTGGGAAAGTCATCTCCGGTGAACTTTTGTATGGGAAAAGTCATCTCCGGTGAACTTTTGTATGGGAAAGTCATCTCCGGTGAACTTTTGTATTGGGAAAGTCATCTCCGGTGAACTTTTTGTATGGGAAAAGTCATCTCCGGTGAACTTTTTGTATTGGGAAAGTCATCTCCGGTGAACTTTTGTATTGGGAAAGTCATGCCCGGTGAACTTTTATATTGGGAAAGTCATGCCCGGTGAACTTTTGTATTGGGAAAGTCATCTCCGGTGAACTTTTGTATTGGGAAAGTCATGCCCGGTGAACTTTTGTATTGGGAAAGTCATCTCCGGTAAACTTTTGTATTGGGAAAGTCATCTCCGGTGAACTTTTGTATGGGAAAAGTCATCTCCGGTGAACTTTTGTATTGGGAAAGTCATCTCCGGTGAACTTTTGTATGGGAAAAGTCATCTCCGGTGAACTTTTGTATTGGGAAAGTCATCTCCGGTGAACTTTTGTATTGGGAAAGTCATGCCCGGTGAACTTTTATATTGGGAAAGTCATGCCCGGTGAACTTTTGTATTGGGAAAGTCATCTCCGGTGAACTTTTGTATTGGGAAAGTCATGCCCGGTGAACTTTTGTATTGGGAAAGTCATCTCCGGTAAACTTTTGTATTGGGAAAGTCATCTCCGGTGAACTTTTGTATGGGAAAAGTCATCTCCGGTGAACTTTTGTATTGGGAAAGTCATCTCCGGTGAACTTTTGTATGGGAAAAGTCATCTCCGGTGAACTTTTGTATTGGGAAAGTCATCTCCGGTGAACTTTTGTATGGGAAAAGTCATCTCCGGTGAACTTTTGTATTGGGAAAGTCATCTCCGGTGAACTTTTGTAATGGGAAAGTCATCTCCGGTGAACTTTTGTATTGGGAAAGTCATCTCCGGTGAACTTTTGTATGGGAAAAATCATCTCCGGTGAACTTTTGTATTGGGAATGTCATCTCCGGTGAACTTTTGTATGGGAAAAGTCATCTCCGGTGAACTTTTGTATTGGGAAAGTCATCTCCGGTGAACTTTTGTATGGGAAAAGTCATCTCCGGTGAACTTTTGTATTGGGAAAGTCATCTCCGGGTGAACTTTTGTATTGGGAAAGTCATCTCCGGTGAACTTTTGTATGGGAAAAGTCATCTCCGGTGAACTTTTGTATTGGGAAAGTCATCTCCGGTGAACTTTTGTATTGGGAAAGTCATCTCCGGTGAACTTTTGTATGGGAAAAGTCATCTCCGGTGAACTTTTGTATTGGGAAAGTCATCTCCGGTGAACTTTTGTATTGGGAAAGTCATCTCCGGGGAACTTTTGTATGGGAAAAGTCATCTCCGGTGAACTTTTGTATTGGGAAAGTCATGCCGGTGAACTTTTGTATTGGGAAAGTCATCTCCGGTGAACTTTTGTATGGGAAAAGTCATCTCCGGTGAACTTTTGTATTGGGAAAGTCATCTCCGGTGAACTTTTGTATTGGGAAAGTCATGCCCGGTGAACTTTTGTATTGGGAAAGTCATGCCCGGTGAACTTTTGTATTGGGAAAGTCATCTCCGGTGAACTTTTGTATTGGGAAAGTCATCTCCGGTGAACTTTTGTATTGGGAAAGTCATCTCCGGTGAGCTTTTGTATGGAAAAGTCATCTCCGGTGAACTTTTGTATTGGGAAAGTCATCTCCGGTGAACTTTTGTATTGGGAAAGTCATCTCCGGTGAACTTTTGTATGGGAAAAGTCATCTCCGGTGAACTTTTGTATGGGAAAAGTCATCTCCGGTGAACTTTTGTATTGGAAAGTCATCTCCGGTGAACTTTTGTATGGGAAAAGTCATCTCCGGTGAACTTTTGTATTGGGAAAGTCATGCCCGGTGAACTTTTGTATTGGGAAAGTCATCTCCGGTGAACTTTTGTATTGGGAAAGTCATCTCCGGTGAACTTTTGTATTGGGAAAGTCATGCCCGGTGAACTTTTATATTGGGAAAGTCATGCCCGGTGAACTTTTGTTTTGGGAAAGTCATGCCCGGTGAACTTTTGTATTGGGAAAGTCGTGCCCGGTGAACTTTTGTATTGGGAAAGTCATGCCCGGTGAACTTTTATATTGGGAAAGTCATCTCCGGTGAACTTTTGTATTGGGAAATTCATCTCCGGTGAACTTTTGTATGGGAAAAGTCATCTCCGGTGAACTTTTGTATGGGGAAAGTCATCTCCGGTGAACTTTTGTATTGGGAAAGTCGTCTCCGGTGAACTTTTGAATGGGAGAGTCATCTCCGGTGAACTTTTGTATTGGGAAAGTCATCCCCGGTGAACTTTTGTATTGGGAAAGTCATCTCCGGTGAACTTTTGTATGGGAAAAGTCATCTCCGGTGAACTTTAGTATTGGGAAAGTCATCTCCGGTGAACTTTTGTATTGGGAAAGTCATCTCCGGTGAACTTTTGTATGGGAAAAGTCATCTCCGGTGAACTTTTGTATTGGGAAAGTCATCTCCGGTGAACTTTTGTATGGGAAAAGTCATCTCCGGTGAACTTTTGTATTGGGAAAGTCATCTCCGGTGAACTTTTGTATTGGGAAAGTCATCTCCGGTGAACTTTTGTATTGGGAAAGTCATCTCCGGTGAACTTTTGTATTGGGAAAGTCATGCCCGGTGAACTTTTGTATTGGGAAAGTCATGCCCGGTGAACTTTTGTATGGGAAAAGTCATCTCCGGTGAACTTTTGTATTGGGAAAGTCATCTCCGGTGAACTTTTGTATTGGGAAAGTCATCTCCGGTGAACTTTTGTATGGGAAAAGTCATCTCCGGTGAACTTTTGTTTTGGGAAAGTCATGCCCGGTGAACTTTTATATTGGGAAAGTCATGCCCGGTGAACTTTTATATTGGGAAAAGTCATCTCCGGTGAACATTTGTATTGGGAAAGTCATTTCCGGTGAACTTTTGTTTTGGGAAAGTCATCTCCGTTGAACTTTTGTATGGGAAAAGTCATCTCCGGTGAACTTTTGTATTGGGAAAGTCATCTCCGGTGAACTTTTGTATGGGAAAAGTCATCTCCGGTGAACTTTTGTATTGGGAAAGTCATCTCCGGTGAACTTTTGTATTGGGAAAGTCATCTCCGGTGAACTTTTGTATGGGAAAGGTCATCTCCGGTGAACTTTTGTATTGGGAAAGTCATCTCCGGTGAACTTTTGTATGGGAAAAGTCATCTCCGGTGAACTTTTGTATGGGAAAAGTCATCTCCGGTGAACTTTTGTATTGGGAAAGTCATCTCCGGTGAACTTTTGTATGGGAAAAGTCATCTCCGGTGAACTTTTGTATTGGGAAAGTCATCTCCGGTGAACTTTTGTATGGGAAAAGTCATCTCCGGTGAACTTTTGTATTGGGAAAGTCATGCCCGGTGAACTTTTGTATTGGGAAAGTCGTGCCCGGTGAACTTTTGTATTGGGAAAGTCATGCCCGGTGAACTTTTATATTGGGAAAGTCATCTCCGGTGAACTTTTGTATTTGGAAAGTCGTGCCCAGTGAACTTTTATATGGGAAAAGTCATCTCCGGTGAACTTTTGTATTGGGAAAGTCATGCCCGGTGAACTTTTGTATTGGGAAAGTCATCTCCGGTGAACTTTTGTATTGGGAAAGTCATCTCCGGTGAACTTTTGTATTGGGAAAGTCATCTCCGGTGAACTTTTGTATGGGAAATGTCATCTCCGGTGAACTTTTGTATTGGGAAAGTCATCTCCGGTGAACTTTTGTATTGGGAAAGTCATCTCCGGTGAACTTTTGTATTGGGAAAGTCATGCCCGGTGAACTTTTATATTGGGAAAGTCATGCCCGGTGAACTTTTGTTTTGGGAAAGTCATGCCCGGTGAACTTTTGTATTGGGAAAGTCGTGCCCGGTGAACTTTTGTATTGGGAAAGTCATGCCCGGTGAACTTTTATATTGGGAAAGTCATCTCCGGTGAACTTTTGTATTGGGAAAGTCATCTCCGGTGAACTTTTGTATGGGAAAAGTCATCTCCGGTGAACTTTTGTATTGGGAAAGTCATCTCCGGTGAACTTTTGTATGGGAAAAGTCATCTCCGGTGAACTTTTGTATTGGGAAAGTCATCCCCGGTGAACTTTTGTATTGGGAAAGTCATCTCCGGTGAACTTTTGTATGGGAAAAGTCATCTCCGGTGAACTTTAGTATTGGGAAAGTCATCTCCGGTGAACTTTTGTATTGGGAAAGTCATCTCCGGTGAACTTTTGTATGGGAAAAGTCATCTCCGGTGAACTTTTGTATTGGGAAAGTCATCTCCGGTGAACTTTTGTATGGGAAAAGTCATCTCCGGTGAACTTTTGTATTGGGAAAGTCATCTCCGGTGAACTTTTGTATTGGGAAAGTCATCTCCGGTGAACTTTTGTATTGGGAAAGTCATCTCCGGTGAACTTTTGTATTGGGAAAGTCATGCCCGGTGAACTTTTGTATTGGGAAAGTCATGCCCGGTGAACTTTTGTATGGGAAAAGTCATCTCCGGTGAACTTTTGTATGGGAAAAGTCATCTCCGGTGAACTTTTGTATTGGGAAAGTCATCTCCGGTGAACTTTTGTATTGGGAAAGTCATCTCCGGTGAACTTTTGTATGGGAAAAGTCATCTCCGGTGAACTTTTGTTTTGGGAAAGTCATGCCCGGTGAACTTTTATATTGGGAAAGTCATGCCCGGTGAACTTTTATATTGGGAAAAGTCATCTCCGGTGAACTTTTGTATTGGGAAAGTCATTTCCGGTGAACTTTTGTATTGGGAAAGTCATCTCCGGTGAACTTTTGTATGGGAAAAGTCATCTCCGGTGAACTTTTGTATTGGGAAAGTCATCTCCGGTGAACTTTTGTATGGGAAAAGTCATCTCCGGTGAACTTTTGTATTAGGAAAGTCATCTCCGGTGAACTTTTGTATTGGGAAAGTCATCTCCGGTGAACTTTTGTATGGGAAAAGTCATCTCCGGTGAACTTTTGTATTGGGAAAGTCATCTCCGGTGAACTTTTGTATGGGAAAAGTCATCTCCGGTGAACTTCTGTATGGGAAAAGTCATCTCCGGTGAACTTTTGTATTGGGAAAGTCATCTCCGGTGAACTTTTGTATGGGAAAAGTCATCTCCGGTGAACTTTTGTATTGGGAAAGTCATCTCCGGTGAACTTTTGTATGGGAAAAGTCATCTCCGGTGAACTTTTGTATTGGGAAAGTCATGCCCGGTGAACTTTTGTATTGGAAAAGTCGTGTCCGGTGAACTTTTGTATTGGGAAAGTCATGCCCGGTGAACTTTTATATTGGGAAAGTCATCTCCGGTGAACTTTTGTATTTGGAAAGTCGTGCCCAGTGAACTTTTATATGGGAAAAGTCATCTCCGGTGAACTTTTGTATTGGGAAAGTCATGCCCGGTGAACTTTTGTATTGGGAAAGTCATCTCCGGTGAACTTTTGTATTGGGAAAGTCATCTCCGGTGAACTTTTGTATTGGGAAAGTCATCTCCGGTGAACTTTTGTATGGGAAATGTCATCTCCGGTGAACTTTTGTATTGGGAAAGTCATCTCCGGTGAACTTTTGTATGGGAAAAGTCATCTCCGGTGAACTTTTGTATTGGGAAAGTCATGCCCGGTGAACTTTTGTATGGGAAAGGTCATCTCCGGTGAACTTTTGTATGGGAAAAGTCATCTCCGGTGAACTTTTGTATTGGGAAAGTCATCTCCGGTGAACTTTTGTATTGGGAAAGTCATCTCCGGTGAACTTTTGTATGGGGAAAGTTATCTCCGGTGAACTTTTGTATGGGAAAAGTCATCTCCGGTGAACTTTTGTATTGGGAAAGTCATGCCCGGTGAACTTTTGTATTGGGAAAGTCATCTCCGGTGAACTTTTGTATGGGAAAAATCATCTCCGGTGAACTTTTGTATTGGGAAAGTCATCTCCGGTGAACTTTTGTATTGGGAAAGTCATCTCCGGTGAACTTTTGTATGGGAAAAGTCATCTCCGGTGAACTTTTGTATTGGGAAAGTCATCTCCGGTGAACTTTTGTATGGGAAAAGTCATCTCCGGTGAACTTTTGTATTGGGAAAGTCATCTCCGGTGAACTTTTGTATTGGGAAAGTCATGCCCGGTGAACTTTTGTATTGGGAAAGTCATGCCCGGTGAACTTTTGTATTGGGAAAGTCATGCCCGGTGAACTTTTGTATGGGAAAAGTCATCTCCGGTGAACTTTTGTATGGGAAAAGTCATCTCCGGTGAACTTTTGTATTGGGAAAGTCATCTCCGGTGAACTTTTGTATTGGGAAAGTCATCTCCGGTGAACTTTTGTATTGGGAAAGTCATGCCCGGTGAACTTTTGTATTGGGAAAGTCATCTCCGGTGAACTTTTGTATTGGGAAAGTCATGCCCGGTGAACTTTTGTTTTGGGAAAGTCATGCCCGGTGAACTTTTGTATTGGGAAAGTCATCTCCGGTGAACTTTTGTATGGGAAAGTCATCTCCGGTGAACTTTTGTATGGGAAAAGTCATCTCCGGTGAACTTTTGTATTGGGAAAGTCATCTCCGGTGAACTTTTGTATTGGGAAAGTCGTGCCCGGTGAACTTTTGTATTGGGAAAGTCATGCCCGGTGAACTTTTATATTGGGAAAGTCATCTCCGGTGAACTTTTGTATTGGGAAAGTCATCTCCGGTGAACTTTTGTATGGGAAAAGTCATCTCCGGTGAACTTTTGTATTGGGAAAGTCATCTCCGGTGAACTTTTGTATTGGGAAAGTCATCTCCGGTGAACTTTTGTATGGGAAAAGTCATCTCCGGTGAACTTTTGTATGGGAAAAGTCATCTCCGGTGAACTTTTGTTTTGGGAAAGTCATGCCCGGTGAACTTTTGTATGGGAAAAGTCATCTCCGGAGAACTTTTGTATTGGGAAAGTCATCTCCGGTGAACTTTTGTATTGGGAAAGTCATCTCCGGTGAACTTTTGTATGGGAAAAGTCATCTCCGGTGAACTTTTGTATTGGGAAAGTCGTGCCCGGTGAACTTTTGTATTGGGAAAGTCATGCCCGGTGAACTTTTATATTGGGAAAGTCATCTCCGGTGATTTTTTGTATTGGGAAAGTCGTGCCCGGTGAACTTTTGTATTGGGAAGGTCATCTCCGGTGAACTTTTGTATTGGGAAAGTCATCTCCGGTGAACTTTTGTATGGGAAAAGTCATCTCCGGTGAACTTTTGTATTGGGAAAGTCATCTCCGGTGAACTTTTGTATTCGGAAAGTCATCTCCGGTGAACTTTTGCATTGGGAAAGTCATGCCCGGTGAACTTTTGTTTTGGGAAAGTCATGCCCGGTGAACTTTTGTATTGGGAAAGTCATCTCCGGTGAACTTTTGTATTGGGAAAGTCATGCCCGGTGAACTTTGCATTGGGAAAGTCATCTCCGGTGAACTTTTGTATTGGGAAAGTCATCTCCGGTGAACTTTTGTATGGGAAAAGTCATCTCCGGTGAACTTTTGTATTGGGAAAGTCATCTCCGGTGAACTTTTGTATGGGAAAAGTCATCTCCGGTGAACTTTTGTATTGGGAAAGTCATCTCCGGTGAACTTTTGTATGGGAAAAGTCATGCCCGGTGAACTTTTGTATTGGGAAAGTCATCTCCGGTGAACTTTTGTATTGGGAAAGTCATCTCCGGTGAACTTTTGTATGGGAAAAGTCATCTCCGGTGAACTTTTGTATTGGGAAAGTCATCTCCGGTGAACTTTTGTATGGGAAAAGTCATCTCCGGTGAACTTTTGTATTGGGAAAGTCATCTCCGGTGAACTTTTGTATTGGGAAAGTCATGCCCGGTGAACTTTTGTATTGGGAAAGTCATGCCCGGTGAACTTTTGTATTAAGAAAGTCATCTCCGGTGAACTTTTGTATTGGGAAAGTCATCTCCGGTGAACTTTTGTATGGGAAAAGTCATCTCCGGTGAACTTTTGTATTGGGAAAGTCATCTCCGGTGAACTTTTGTATGGGAAAAGTCATCTCCGGTGAACTTTTGTATTGGGAAAGTCATCTCCGGTGAACTTTTGTATGGGAAAAGTCATGCCCAGTGAACTTTTGTATTGGGAAAGTCATCTCCGGTGAACTTTTGTATTGGGAAAGTCATCTCCGGTGAACTTTTGTATTGGGAAAGTCATCTCCGGTGAACTTTTGTATTGGGAAAGTCATCTCCGGTGAACTTTTGTATTGGGAAAGTCATCTCCGGTGAACTTTTGTATGGGAAAAGTCATCTCCGGTGAACTTTTGTATTGGGAAAGTCATCTCCGGTGAACTTTTGTATTGGGAAAGTCATCTCCGGTGAACCTTTGTATGGGAAAAGTCATCTCCGGTGAACTTTTGTATTGGGAAAGTCATCTCCGGTGAACTTTTGTATGGGAAAAGTCATGCCTGGTGAACTTTTGTATGGGAAAAGTCATCTCCGGTGAACTTTTGTATGGGAAAAGTCATCTCCGGTGAACTTTTGTATGGGAAAAGTCATCTCCGGTGAACTTTTGTATTGGGAAAGTCATCTCCGGTGAACTTTTGTATTGGGAAAGTCATCTCCGGTGAACTTTTGTATTGGGAAAGTCATGCCCGGTGAACTTTTATATTGGGAAAGTCATGCCCGGTGAACTTTTGTATTGGGAAAGACATCTCCGGTGAACTTTTGTATTGGGAAAGTCGTGCCCGGTGAACTTTTGTATTGGGAAAGTCATGCCCGGTGAACTTTTATATTGGGAAAGTCATCTCCGGTGAACTTTTGTATTGGGAAAGTCATCTCCGGTGAACTTTTGTATTGGGAAAGTCATGCCCGGTGAACTTTTGTATTGGGAAAGTCATGCCCGGTGAACTTTTGTATGGGAAAAGTCATCTCCGGTGAACTTTTGTATGGGAAAAGTCATCTCCGGTGAACTTTTGTATGGGAAAAGTCATCTCCGGTGAACTTTTGTATTGGGAAAGTCATCTCCGGTGAACTTTTGTATGGGAAAAGTCATCTCCGGTGAACTTTTGTATTGGGAAAGTCATGCCCGGTGAACTTTTGTATTGGGAAAGTCATCTCCGGTGAACTTTTGTGTGGGAAAAGTCATCTCCGGTGAACTTTTGTATTGGGAAAGTCATGCCCGGTGAACTTTTGTATTGGGAAAGTCATGCCCGGTGAACTTTTGTATGGGAAAAGTCATCTCCGGTGAACTTTTGTATGGGAAAAGTCATCTCCGGTGAACTTTTGTATGGGAAAAGTCATCTCCGGTGAACTTTTGTATTGGGAAAGTCATCTCCGGTGAACTTTTGTATGGGAAAAGTCATCTCCGGTGAACTTTTGTATTGGGAAAGTCATGCCCGGTGAACTTTTGTTTTGGGAAAGTCATGCCCGGTGAACTTTTGTATTGGGAAAGTCATCTCCGGTGAACTTTTGTATGGGAAAAGTCATCTCCGGTGAACTTTTGCATTGGGAAAGTCATCTCCGGTGAACTTTTGTATTGGGAAAGTCATGCCCGGTGAACTTTTATATTGGGAAAGTCATGCCCGGTGAACTTTTGTATTGGGAAAGTCATCTCCGGTGAACTTTTGTATTGGGAAAGTCATGCCCGGTGAACTTTTGTATTGGGAAAGTCATCTCCGGTGAACTTTTGTATTGGGAAAGTCATCTCCGGTGAACTTTTGTATGGGAAAAGTCATCTCCGGTGAACTTTTGTATTGGGAAAGTCATCTCCGGTGAACTTTTGTATGGGAAAAGTCATCTCCGGTGAACTTTTGTGTTGGGAAAGTCATCTCCGGTGAACTTTTGTATGGGAAAAGTCATCTCCGGTGAACTTTTGTATTGGGAAAGTCATCTCCGGTGAACTTTTGTAATGGGAAAGTCATCTCCGGTGAACTTTTGTATTGGGAAAGTCATCTTCGGTGAACTTTTGTATGGGAAAAATCATCTCCGGTGAACTTTTGTATTGGGAAAGTCATCTCCGGTGAACTTTTGTATGGGAAAAGTCATCTCCGGTGAACTTTTGTATTGGGAAAGTCATCTCCGGTGAACTTTTGTATGGGAAAAGTCATCTCCGGTGAACTTTTGTATTGGGAAAGTCATCTCCGGTGAACTTTTGTATTGGGAAAGTCATCTCCGGTGAACTTTTGTATGGGAAAAGTCATCTCCGGTGAACTTTTGTATTGGGAAAGTCATCTCCGGTGAACTTTTGTATTGGGAAAGTCATCTCCGGTGAACTTTTGTATGGTAAAAGTCATCTCCGGTGAACTTTTGTATTGGGAAAGTCATCTCCGGTGAACTTTTGTATTGGGAAAGTCATCTCCGGTGAACTTTTCTATGGGAAAAGTCATCTCCGGTGAACTTTTGTATTGGGAAAGTCATGCCGGTGAACTTTTGTATTAGGAAAGTCATCTCCGGTGAATTTTGTATGGGAAAAGTCATCTCCGGTGAACTTTTGTATTGGGAAAGTCATCTCCGGTGAACTTTTGTATTGGGAAAGTCATGCCCGGTGAACTTTTGTATTGGGAAAGTCATGCCCGGTGAACTTTTGTATTGGGAAAGTCATCTCCGGTGAACTTTTGTATTGGGAAAGTCATCTCCGGTGAACTTTTGTATGGGAAAAGTCATCTCCGGTGAACTTTTGTATTGGGAAAGTCATCTCCGGTGAACTTTTGTATTGGGAAAGTCATCTCCGGTGAACTTTTGTATGGGAAAAGTCATCTCCGGTGAACTTTTGTATGGGAAAAGTCATCTCCGGTGAACTTTTGTATTGGGAAAGTCATCTCCGGTGAACTTTTGTATGGGAAAAGTCATCTCCGGTGAACTTTTGTATTGGGAAAGTCATGCCCGGTGAACTTTTGTATTGGGAAAGTCATCTCCGGTGAACTTTTGTATTGGGAAAGTCATCTCCGGTGAACTTTTGTATTGGGAAAGTCATGCCCGGTGAACTTTTATATTGGGAAAGTCATGCCCGGTGAACTTTTGTTTTGGGAAAGTCATGCCCGGTGAACTTTTGTATTGGGAAAGTCATCTCCGGTGAACTTTTGTATTGGGAAAGTCATGCCCGGTGAACTTTTGTATGGGAAAAGTCATCTCCGGTGAACTTTTGTATTGGGAAATTCATCTCCGGTGAACTTTTGTATGGGAAAAGTCATCTCCGGTGAACTTTTGTATTGGGAAAGTCATGCCCGGTGAACTTTTGTATTGGGAAAGTCATGCCCGGTGAACTTTTGTATTTTGAAAGTCATGCCCGGTGAAATTTTGTAGTGGGAAAGTCATGCCCGGTGAACTTTTGTATTGGGAAAGTCATCTCCGGTGAACTTTTGTATTGGGAAAGTCGTCTCCGGTAAACTTTTGTATGGGAAAAATCATCTCCGGTGAACTTTTGTATTGGGAAAGTCATGCCCGGTGAACTTTTATATTGGGAAAGTCATGCCCGGTGAACTTTTGTATTGGGAAAGTCATGCCCGGTGAACTTTTGTATTGGGAAAGTCATCTCCGGTGAACTTTTGTATTGGGAAAGTCATCTCCGGTGAACTTTTGAATGGGAAAAGTCATCTCCGGTGAACTTTTGTATTGGGAAAGTCATCTCCGGTGAACTTTTGTATGGGAAAAGTCATTTCCGGTGAACTTTTGTATGGGAAAAGTCATCTCCGGTGAACTTTTGTATTGGGAAAGTCATCTCCGGTGAACTTTTGTATGGGAAAAGTCATCTCCGGTGAACTTTTGTATTGGGAAAGTCATCTCCGGTGAACTTTTGTATTGGGAAAGTCATCTCCGGTGAACTTTTGTATGGGAAAAGTCATCTCCGGTGAACTTTTGTATTGGGAAAGTCATCTCCGGTGAACTTTTGTATGGGAAAAGTCATCTCCGGTGAACTTTTGTATTGGGAAAGTCATCTCCGGTGAACTTTTGTATGGGAAAAGTCATCTCCGGTGAACTTTTGTATTGGGAAAGTCATCTCCGGTGAACTTTTGTATTGGGAAAGTCATCTCCGGTGAACTTTTATATTGGAAAAGTCATGCCCGGTGAACTTTTGTATTGGGAAAGTCATGCCCGGTGAACTATTGTATTGGGAAAGTCATGCCCGGTGAACTTTTGTATTGGGAAAGTCATCTCCGGTGAACTTTTGTATTGGGAAAGTCATCTCCGGTGAACTTTTGTATTGGGAAAGTCATCTCCGGTGAACTTTTGTATGGGAAAAGTCATCTCCGGTGAACTTTTGTATTGGGAAAGTCATCTCCGGTGAACTTTTGTATGGGAAAAGTCATCTCCGGTGAACTTTTGTATTGGGAAAGTCATCTCCGGTGAACTTTTGTATTGGGAAAGTCATCTCCGGTGAACTTTTGTATGGGAAAAGTCATCTCCGGTGAACTTTTGTATGGGAAAAGTCATCTCCGGTGAACTTTTGTATTGGGAAAGTCATCTCCGGTGAACTTTTGTATTGGGAAAGTCATCTCCGGTGAACTTTTGTATTGGGAAAGTCATCTCCGGTGAACTTTTGTATTGGGAAAGTCGTGCCCGGTGAACTTTTGTATTGGGAAAGTCATGCCCGGTGAACTTTTGTATTGGGAAAGTCATGCCCGGTGAACTTTTGTATGGGAAAAGTCATCTCCGGTGAACTTTTGTATTGGGAAAGTCATCTCCGGTGAACTTTTGTATGGGAAAAGTCATCTCCGGTGAACTTTTGTATTGGGAAAATCATCTCCGGTGAACTTTTGTATTGAGAAAGTCATCTCCGGTGAACTTTTGTATGGGAAAAGTCATTTCCGGTGAACTTTTGTATTGGGAAAGTCATCTCCGGTGAACTTTTGTATGGGAAAAGTCATCTCCGGTGAACTTTTGTATTGGGAAAGTCATCTCCGGTGAACTTTTGTATTGGGAAAGTCATCTCCGGTGAACTTTTGTATTGGGAAAGTCATGCCCGGTGAACTTTTATATTGGGAAAGTCATCTCCGGTGAACTTTTGTATTGGGAAAGTCATGCCCGGTGAACTTTTATATTGGGAAAGTCATGCCCGGTGAACTTTTGTTTTGGGAAAGTCATGCCCGGTGAACTTTTGTATTGGGAAAGTCATCTCCGGTGAACTTTTGTATTGGGAAAGTCATCTCCGGTGAACTTTTGTATTGGGAAAGTCATCTCCGGTGAACTTTTGTATGGGAAAAGTCATCTCCGGTGAACTTTTGTATTGGGAAAGTCATCTCCGGTGAACTTTTGTATTGGGAAAGTCATCTCCGGTGAACTTTTGTATTGGGAAAGTCATGCCCGGTGAACTTTTATATTGGGAAAGTCATCTCCGGTGAACTTTTGTATTGGGAAAGTCATGCCCGGTGAACTTTTATATTGGGAAAGTCATGCCCGGTGAACTTTTGTTTTGGGAAAGTCATGCCCGGTGAACTTTTGTATTGGGAAAGTCATCTCCGGTGAACTTTTGTATTGGGAAAGTCATGCCCGGTGAACTTTTGTATTGGGAAAGTCATCTCCGGTGAACTTTTGTATTGGGAAAGTCATCTCCGGTGAACTTTTATATTGGAAAAGTCATGCCCGGTGAACTTTTGTATTGGGAAAGTCATGCCCGGTGAACTATTGTATTGGGAAAGTCATGCCCGGTGAACTTTTGTATTGGGAAAGTCATGCCCGGTGAACTTTTGTATTGGGAAAGTCATCTCCGGTGAACTTTTGTATTGGGAAAGTCATCTCCGGTGAACTTTTGTATGGGAAAAGTCATCTCCGGTGAACTTTTGTATTGGGAAAGTCATCTCCGGTGAACTTTTGTATGGGAAAAGTCATCTCCGGTGAACTTTTGTATTGGGAAAGTCATCTCCGGTGAACTTTTGTATTGGGAAAGTCATCTCCGGTGAACTTTTGTATGGGAAAAGTCATCTCCGGTGAACTTTTGTATGGGAAAAGTCATCTCCGGTGAACTTTTGTATTGGGAAAGTCATCTCCGGTGAACTTTTGTATGGGAAAAGTCATCTCCGGTGAACTTTTGTATTGGGAAAGTCATCTCCGGTGAACTTTTGTATGGGAAAAGTCATCTCCGGTGAACTTTTGTATTGGGAAAGTCATCTCCGGTGAACTTTTGTATTGGGAAATTCATCTCCGGTGAACTTTTGTATGGGAAAAGTCATCTCCGGTGAACTTTTGTATTGGGAAAGTCATCTCCGGTGAACTTTTGTATGGGAAAAGTCATCTCCGGTGAACATTTGTATTGGGAAAGTCATCTCCGGTGAACTTTTGTATTGGGAAAGTCATCTCCGGTGAACTTTTGTATTGGGAAAGTCATCTCCGGTGAACTTTTGTATGGGAAAAGTCATCTCCGGTGAACTTTTGTATTGGGAAAGTCATCTCCGGTGAACTTTTGTATTGGGAAAGTCATCTCCGGTGAACTTTTGTATGGGAAAAGTCATCTCTGGTGAACTTTTGTATTGGGAAAGTCATCTCCGGTGAACTTTTGAATGGGAAAAGTCATCTCCGGTGAACTTTTGTATTGGGAAAGTCATGCCCGGTGAACTTTTGTATTGGGAAAGTCATGCCCGGTGAACTTTTGTATTGGGAAAGTCATGCCCGGTGAACTTTTGTATTGGGAAAGTCGTGCCCGGTGAACTTTTGTATTGGGAAAGTCATGCCCGGTGAACTTTTGTATTGGGAAAGTCATGCCCGGTGAACTTTTGTATGGGAAAAGTCATCTCCGGTGAACTTTTGTATTGGGAAAGTCATCTGCGGTGAACTTTTGTATGGGAAAAGTCATCTCCGGTGAACTTTTGTATTGGGAAAGTTATCTCCGGTGAACTTTTGTATTGGGAAAGTCATCTCCGGTGAACTTTTGTATGGGAAAAGTCATCTCCGGTGAACTTTTGTATTGGGAAAGTCATCTCCGGTGAACTTTTGTATGGGAAAAGTCATCTCCGGTGAACTTTTGTATTGGGAAAGTCATCTCCGGTGAACTTTTGTATTGGGAAAGTCATCTCCGGTGAACTTTTGTATTGGGAAAGTCATGCCCGGTGAACTTTTATATTGGGAAAGTCATCTCCGGTGAACTTTTGTATTGGGAAAGTCATGCCCGGTGAACTTTTATATTGGGAAAGTCATGCCCGGTGAACTTTTGTTTTGGGAAAGTCATGCCCGGTGAACTTTTGTATTGGGAAAGTCATCTCCGGTGAACTTTTGTATTGGGAAAGTCATGCCCGGTGAACTTTTGTATTGGGAAAGTCATCTCCGGTGAACTTTTGTATTGGGAAAGTCATCTCCGGTGAACTTTTATATTGGAAAAGTCATGCCCGGTGAACTTTTGTATTGGGAAAGTCATCTCCGGTGAACTTTTGTATTGGGAAAGTCATCTCCGGTGAACTTTTGTTTGGGAAAAGTCATCTCCGGTGAACTTTTGTATTGGGAAAGTCATGCCCGGTGAACTTTTATATTGGGAAAGTCATGCCCGGTGAACTTTTGTTTTGGGAAAGTCATGCCCGGTGAACTTTTGTATTGGGAAAGTCATCTCCGGTGAACTTTTGTATTGGGAAAGTCATGCCCGGTGAACTTTTGTATTGGGAAAGTCATCTCCGGTGAACTTTTGTATTGGGAAAGTCATCTCCGGTGAACTTTTATATTGGAAAAGTCATGCCCGGTGAACTTTTGTATTGGGAAAGTCATCTCCGGTGAACTTTTGTATTGGGAAAGTCATCTCCGGTGAACTTTTGTTTGGGAAAAGTCATCTCCGGTGAACTTTTGTATTGGGAAAGTCATCTCCGGTGAACTTTTGTATTGGGAAAGTCATCTCCGGTGAACTTTTGTATGGGAAAAGTCATCTCCGGTGAACTTTTGTATTGGGAAAGTCATCTCCGGTGAACTTTTGTATTGGGAAAGTCATGCCCGGTGAACTTTTGTATGGGAAAAGTCATCTCCGGTGAACTTTTGTATTGGGAAAGTCATCTCCGGTGAACTTTTGTATGGGAAAAGTCATCTCCGGTGAACTTTTGTATTGGGAAAGTCATCTCCGGTGAACTTTTGTATGGGAAAAGTCATCTCCGGTGAACTTTTGTATTGGGAAAGTCATCTCCGGTGAACTTTTGTATTGGGAAAGTCATCTCCGGTGAACTTTTGTATGGGAAAAGTCATCTCCGGTGAACTTTTGTATGGGAAAAGTCATCTCCGGTGAACTTTTGTATTGGGAAAGTCATCTCCGGTGAACTTTTGTATTGGGAAAGTCATCTCCGGTGAACTTTTGTATGGGAAAAGTCATCTCCGGTGAACTTTTATATTGGGAAAGTCATCTCCGGTGAACTTTTGTATTGGGAAAGTCGTGCCCGGTGAACTTTTGTATTGGGAAAGTCATGCCCGGTGAACTTTTATATTGGGAAAGTCATCTCCGGTGAACTTTTGTATTGGGAAAGTCATCTCCGGTGAACTTTTGTATGGGAAAAGTCATCTCCGGTGAACTTTTGTATTGGGAAAGTCATCTCCGGTGAACTTTTGTATTGGGAAAGTCATCTCCGGTGAACTTTTGTATGGGAAAAGTCATCTCCGGTGAACTTTTGTATTGGGAAAGTCATCTCCGGTGAACTTTTGTATGGGAAAAGTCATCTCCGGTGAACTTTTGTATTGGGAAAGTCATCTCCGGTGAACTTTTGTATTGGGAAAGTCATCTCCGGTGAACTTTTGTATGGGAAAAGTCATCTCCGGTGAACTTTTGTATGGGAAAAGTCATCTCCGGTGAACTTTTGTATTGGGAAAGTCATCTCCGGTGAACTTTTGTATGGGAAAAGTAATCTCCGGTGAACTTTTGTATTGGGAAAGTCATCTCCGGTGAACTTTTGTATTGGGAAAGTCATCTCCGGTGAACTTTTGTATGGGAAAAGTCATCTCCGGTGAACTTTTGTATTGGGAAAGTCATCTCCGGTGAACTTTTGTATGGGAAAAGTCATCTCCGGTGAACTTTTGTATTGGGAAAGTCATCTCCGGTGAACTTTTGTATGGGAAAAGTCATCTCCGGTGAACTTTTGTA
This sequence comes from Musca autumnalis, assembly GCF_047663935.1. Taxonomy (NCBI): domain Eukaryota; kingdom Metazoa; phylum Arthropoda; class Insecta; order Diptera; family Muscidae; genus Musca; species Musca autumnalis. The sequence goes on from NW_027411691.1 coordinate 142,886, forward strand.
TTGGGAAAGTCATCTCCGGTGAACTTTTGTATGGGAAAAGTCATCTCCGGTGAACTTTTGTATTGGGAAAGTCATCTCCGGTGAACTTTTGTATTGGGAAAGTCATCTCCGGTGAACTTTTGTATTGGGAAAGTCATGCCCGGTGAACTTTTATATTGGGAAAGTCATCTCCGGTGAACTTTTGTATTGGGAAAGTCATGCCCGGTGAACTTTTATATTGGGAAAGTCATGCCCGGTTAACTTTTGTTTTGGGAAAGTCATGCCCGGTGAACTTTTGTATTGGGAAAGTCATCTCCGGTGAACTTTTGTATTGGGAAAGTCATGCCCGGTGAACTTTTGTATTGGGAAAGTCATCTCCGGTGAACTTTTGTATTGGGAAAGTCATCTCCGGTGAACTTTTATATTGGAAAAGTCATGCCCGGTGAACTTTTGTATTGGGAAAGTCATGCCCGGTGAACTATTGTATTGGGAAAGTCATGCCCGGTGAACTTTTGTATTGGGAAAGTCATGCCCGGTGAACTTTTGTATTGGGAAAGTCATCTCCGGTGAACTTTTGTATTGGGAAAGTCATCTCCGGTGAACTTTTGTATGGGAAAAGTCATCTCCGGTGAACTTTTGTATTGGGAAAGTCATCTCCGGTGAACTTTTGTATGGGAAAAGTCATCTCCGGTGAACTTTTGTATTGGGAAAGTCGTGCCCGGTGAACTTTTGTATTGGGAAAGTCATGCCCGGTGAACTTTTGTATTGGGAAAGTCATCTCCGGTGAACTTTTGTATGGGAAAAGTCATCTCCGGTGAACTTTTGTATGGGAAAAGTCATCTCCGGTGAACTTTTGTATTGGGAAAATCATCTCCGGTGAACTTTTGTATGGGAAAAGTCATCTCCGGTGAACTTTTGTATTGGGAAAGTCATCTCCGGTGAACTTTTGTATGGGAAAAGTCATCTCCGGTGAACTTTTGTATTGGGAAAGTCATCTCCGGTGAACTTTTGTATTGGGAAAGTCATGCCCGGTGAACTTTTGTATGGGAAAAGTCATCTCCGGTGAACTTTTGTATTGGGAAAGTCATGCCCGGTGAACTTTTGTATTGGGAAAGTCATCTCCGGTGAACTTTTGTATGGGAAAAGTCATCTCCGGTGAACTTTTGTATTGGGAAAGTCATCTCCGGTGAACTTTTGTATTGGGAAAGTCGTGCCCGGTGAACTTTTGTATTGGGAAAGTCATGCCCGGTGAACTTTTGTATTGGGAAAGTCATGCCCGGTGAACTTTTGTATGGGAAAAGTCATCTCCGGTGAACTTTTGTATTGGGAAAGTCATCTGCGGTGAACTTTTGTATGGGAAAAGTCATCTCCGGTGAACTTTTGTATTGGGAAAGTTATCTCCGGTGAACTTTTGTATTGGGAAAGTCATCTCCGGTGAACTTTTGTATGGGAAAAGTCATCTCCGGTGAACTTTTGTATTGGGAAAGTCATCTCCGGTGAACTTTTGTATGGGAAAAGTCATCTCCGGTGAACTTTTGTATTGGGAAAGTCATCTCCGGTGAACTTTTGTATTGGGAAAGTCATCTCCGGTGAACTTTTGTATTGGGAAAGTCATGCCCGGTGAACTTTTATATTGGGAAAGTCATCTCCGGTGAACTTTTGTATTGGGAAAGTCATGCCCGGTGAACTTTTATATTGGGAAAGTCATGCCCGGTGAACTTTTGTTTTGGGAAAGTCATGCCCGGTGAACTTTTGTATTGGGAAAGTCATCTCCGGTGAACTTTTGTATTGGGAAAGTCATGCCCGGTGAACTTTTGTATTGGGAAAGTCATCTCCGGTGAACTTTTGTATTGGGAAAGTCATCTCCGGTGAACTTTTATATTGGAAAAGTCATGCCCGGTGAACTTTTGTATTGGGAAAGTCATCTCCGGTGAACTTTTGTATTGGGAAAGTCATCTCCGGTGAACTTTTGTTTGGGAAAAGTCATCTCCGGTGAACTTTTGTATTGGGAAAGTCATCTCCGGTGAACTTTTGTATTGGGAAAGTCATCTCCGGTGAACTTTTGTATGGGAAAAGTCATCTCCGGTGAACTTTTGTATTGGGAAAGTCATCTCCGGTGAACTTTTGTATTGGGAAAGTCATGCCCGGTGAACTTTTGTATGGGAAAAGTCATCTCCGGTGAACTTTTGTATTGGGAAAGTCATCTCCGGTGAACTTTTGTATGGGAAAAGTCATCTCCGGTGAACTTTTGTATTGGGAAAGTCATCTCCGGTGAACTTTTGTATGGGAAAAGTCATCTCCGGTGAACTTTTGTATTGGGAAAGTCATCTCCGGTGAACTTTTGTATTGGGAAAGTCATCTCCGGTGAACTTTTGTATGGGAAAAGTCATCTCCGGTGAACTTTTGTATGGGAAAAGTCATCTCCGGTGAACTTTTGTATTGGGAAAGTCATCTCCGGTGAACTTTTGTATTGGGAAAGTCATCTCCGGTGAACTTTTGTATGGGAAAAGTCATCTCCGGTGAACTTTTATATTGGGAAAGTCATCTCCGGTGAACTTTTGTATTGGGAAAGTCGTGCCCGGTGAACTTTTGTATTGGGAAAGTCATCTCCGGTGAACTTTTATATTGGGAAAGTCATCTCCGGTGAACTTTTGTATTGGGAAAGTCATCTCCGGTGAACTTTTGTATGGGAAAAGTCATCTCCGGTGAACTTTTGTATTGGGAAAGTCATCTCCGGTGAACTTTTGTATTGGGAAAGTCATCTCCGGTGAACTTTTGTATGGGAAAAGTCATCTCCGGTGAACTTTTGTATTGGGAAAGTCATCTCCGGTGAACTTTTGTATGGGAAAAGTCATCTCCGGTGAACTTTTGTATTGGGAAAGTCATCTCCGGTGAACTTTTGTATTGGGAAAGTCATCTCCGGTGAACTTTTGTATGGGAAAAGTCATCTCCGGTGAACTTTTGTATGGGAAAAGTCATCTCCGGTGAACTTTTGTATTGGGAAAGTCATCTCCGGTGAACTTTTGTATGGGAAAAGTAATCTCCGGTGAACTTTTGTATTGGGAAAGTCATCTCCGGTGAACTTTTGTATTGGGAAAGTCATCTCCGGTGAACTTTTGTATGGGAAAAGTCATCTCCGGTGATCTTTTGTATTGGGAAAGTCATCTCCGGTGAACTTTTGTATGGGAAAAGTCATCTCCGGTGAACTTTTGTATTGGGAAAGTCATCTCCGGTGAACTTTTGTATGGGAAAAGTCATCTCCGGTGAACTTTTGTATTGGGAACGTCATCTCCGGTGAACTTTTGTATGGGAAAAGTCATCTCCGGTGAACTTTTGTATTGGGAAAGTCATCTCCGGTGAACTTTTGTATTGGGAAAGTCATCTCCGGTGAACTTTTGTATTGGGAAAGTCATGCCCGGTGAACTTTTATATTGGGAAAGTCATCTCCGGTGAACTTTTGTATTGGGAAAGTCATGCCCGGTGAACTTTTATATTGGGAAAGTCATGCCCGGTTAACTTTTGTTTTGGGAAAGTCATGCCCGGTGAACTTTTGTATTGGGAAAGTCATCTCCGGTGAACTTTTGTATTGGGAAAGTCATGCCCGGTGAACTTTTGTATTGGGAAAGTCATCTCCGGTGAACTTTTGTATTGGGAAAGTCATCTCCGGTGAACTTTTATATTGGAAAAGTCATGCCCGGTGAACTTTTGTATTGGGAAAGTCATGCCCGGTGAACTATTGTATTGGGAAAGTCATGCCCGGTGAACTTTTGTATTGGGAAAGTCATGCCCGGTGAACTTTTGTATTGGGAAAGTCATCTCCGGTGAACTTTTGTATTGGGAAAGTCATCTCCGGTGAACTTTTGTATGGGAAAAGTCATCTCCGGTGAACTTTTGTATTGGGAAAGTCATCTCCGGTGAACTTTTGTATGGGAAAAGTCATCTCCGGTGAACTTTTGTATTGGGAAAGTCGTGCCCGGTGAACTTTTGTATTGGGAAAGTCATGCCCGGTGAACTTTTGTATTGGGAAAGTCATCTCCGGTGAACTTTTGTATGGGAAAAGTCATCTCCGGTGAACTTTTGTATGGGAAAAGTCATCTCCGGTGAACTTTTGTATTGGGAAAATCATCTCCGGTGAACTTTTGTATGGGAAAAGTCATCTCCGGTGAACTTTTGTATTGGGAAAGTCATCTCCGGTGAACTTTTGTATGGGAAAAGTCATCTCCGGTGAACTTTTGTATTGGGAAAGTCATCTCCGGTGAACTTTTGTATTGGGAAAGTCATGCCCGGTGAACTTTTGTATGGGAAAAGTCATCTCCGGTGAACTTTTGTATTGGGAAAGTCATGCCCGGTGAACTTTTGTATTGGGAAAGTCATCTCCGGTGAACTTTTGTATGGGAAAAGTCATCTCCGGTGAACTTTTGTATTGGGAAAGTCATCTCCGGTGAACTTTTGTATGGGAAAAGTCATCTCCGGTGAACTTTTGTATTGGGAAAGTCATCTCCGGTGAACTTTTGTATGGGAAAAGTCATCTCCGGTGAAATTTTTATATGGGAAAAGTCATCTCCGGTGAACTTTTGTATAGGAAAAGTCATCTCCGGTGAACTTTTGTATGGGAAAGTCATCTCCGGTGAACTTTTGTATTGGGAAAGTCATGCCCGGTGAACTTTTGTATTGGGAAAGTCATGCCCGGTGAACTTTTGTATTGGGAAAGTCATCTCCGGTGAACTTTTGTATTGGGAAAGTCATCTCCGGTGAACTTTTGTATGGGAAAAGTCATCTCCGGTGAACTTTTGTATTGGGAAAGTCATGCCCGGTGAACTTTTGTATTGGGAAAGTCATCTCCGGTGAACTTTTGTATGGGAAAAGTCATCTCCGGTGAACTTTTGTATTGGGAAAGTCATCTCCGGTGAACTTTTGTATTGGGAAAGTCATCTCCGGTGAACTTTTGTATTGGGAAAGTCATCTCCGGTGAACTTTTGTATTGGGAAAGTCATCTCCGGTGAACTTTTGTATTGGGAAAGTCATCTCCGGTGAACTTTTGTATGGGAAAAGTCATCTCCGGTGAACTTTTGTATTGGGAAAGTCATGCCCGGTGAACTTTTGTATTGGGAAAGTCATCTCCGGTGAACTTTTGTATGGGAAAAGTCATCTCCGGTGAACTTTTATATTGGAAAAGTCATGCCCGGTGAACTTTTGTATTGGGAAAGTCATGCCCGGTGAACTATTGTATTGGGAAAGTCATGCCCGGTGAACTTTTGTATTGGGAAAGTCATGCCCGGTGAACTTTTGTATTGGGAAAGTCGTCTCCGGTGAACTTTTGTATTGGGAAAGTCATCTCCGGTGAACTTTTGTATGGGAAAAGTCATCTCCGGTGAACTTTTGTATTGGAAAAGTCATCTCCGGTGAACTTTTGTATGGGAAAAGTCATCTCCGGTGAACTTTTGTATTGGGAAAGTCATCTCCGGTGAACTTTTGTATTGGGAAAGTCATCTCCGGTGAACTTTTGTATGGGAAAAGTCATCTCCGGTGAACTTTTGTATTGGGAAAGTCATCTCCGGTGAACTTTTGTATTGGGAAAGTCATCTCCGGTGAACTTTTGTATGGGAAAAGTCATCTCCGGTGAACTTTTGTATTGGGAAAGTCATCTCCGGTGAACTTTTGTATGGGAAAAGTCATCTCCGGTGAACTTTTGTATTGGGAAAGTCATCTCCGGTGAACTTTTGTATTGGGAAAGTCATCTCCGGTGAACTTTTGTATGGGAAAAGTCATCTCCGGTGAACTTTTGTATTGGGAAAGTCATCTCCGGTGAACTTTTGTATGGGAAAAGTCATCTCCGGTGAACTTTTGTATTGGGAAAGTCATGCCCGGTGAACTTTTGTATTGGGAAAGTCATGCCCGGTGAACTTTTGTATTGGGAAAGTCATCTCCGGTGAACTTTTGTATTGGGAAAGTCATGCCCGGTGAACTTTTATATTGGGAAAGTCATGCCCGGTGAACTTTTGTTTTGGGAAAGTCATGCCCGGTGAACTTTTGTATTGGGAAAGTCATTTCCGGTGAACTTTTGTATTGGGAAAGTCATGCCCGGTGAAATTTTGTATTGGGAAAGTCATCTCCGGTGAACTTTTGTATTGGGAAAGTCATCTCCGGTGAACTTTTGTATTGGAAAAGTCATCTCCGGTGAACTTTTGTATTGGGAAAGTCATGCCCGGTGAACTTTTATATTGTGAAAGTCATCTCCGGTGAACTTTTGTATTGGGCAAGTCGTGCCCGGTGAACTTTTGTATTGGGAAAGTCATGCCCGGCGAACTTTTGTATTGGGAAAGTCATGCCCGGTGAACTTTTGTATTGGGAAAGTCATGCCCGGTGAACTTTTGTATTGGGAAAGTCATGCCCGGTGAACTTTTGTATTGGGAAAGTCATCTCCGATGAACTTTTATATTGGAAAAGTCATGCCCGGTGAACTTTTGTATTGGGAAAGTCATGCCCGGTGAACTATTGTATTGGGAAAGTCATGCCCTGTGAACTTTTGTATTGGGAAAGTCATGCCCGGTGAACTTTTGTATTGGGAAAGTCATCTCCGGTGAACTTTTGTATTGGGAAAGTCATCTCCGGTGAACTTTTGTATGGGAAAAGTCATCTCCGGTGAACTTTTGTATTGGGAAAGTCATCTCCGGTGAACTTTTGTATGGGAAAAGTCATCTCCGGTGAACTTTTGTATTGGGAAAGTCATCTCCGGTGAACTTTTGTATTGGGAAAGTCATCTCCGGTGAACTTTTGTATGGGAAAAGTCATCTCCGGTGAACTTTTGTATTGGGAAAGTCATCTCCGGTGAACTTTTGTATGGGAAAAGTCATCTCCGGTGAACTTTTGTATTGGGAAAGTCATCTCCGGTGAACTTTTGTATGGGAAAAGTCATCTCCGGTGAACTTTTGTATTGGGAAAGTCATCTCCGGTGAACTTTTGTATTGGGAAAGTCATCTCCGGTGAACTTTTGTATGGGAAAAGTCATGCCCGGTGAACTTTTGTATTGGGAAAGTCATGCCCGGTGAACTTTTGTATTGGGAAAGTCATGCCCGGTGAACTTTTGTATTGGGAAAGTCATGCCCGGTGAACTTTTATATTGGGAAAGTCATCTCCGGTGAACTTTTGTATTGGGAAAGTCATCTCCGGTGAACTTTTGTATGGGAAAAGTCATCTCCGGTGAACTTTTGTATTGGGAAAGTCATCTCCGGTGAACTTTTGTATGGGAAAGTCATCTCCGGTGAACTTTTGTATGGGAAAAGTCATCTCCGGTGAACTTTTGTATGGGAAAAGTCATCTCCGGTGAACTTTTGTATTGGGAAAGTCATCTCCGGTGAACTTTTGTATTGGGAAAGTCATCTCCGGTGAACTTTTATATTGGGAAAGTCATCTCCGGTGAACTTTTGTATTGGGAAAGTCGTGCCCGGTGAACTTTTGTATTGGGAAAGTCATGCCCGGTGAACTTTTATATTGGGAAAGTCATCTCCGGTGAACTTTTGTATTGGGAAAGTCATCTCCGGTGAACTTTTGTATGGGAAAAGTCATCTCCGGTGAACTTTTGTATTGGGAAAGTCATGCCCGGTGAACTTTTGTATTGGGAAAGTCATCTCCGGTAAACTTTTGTATTGGGAAAGTCATCTCCGGTGAACTTTTGTATGGGAAAAGTCATCTCCGGTGAACTTTTGTATTGGGAAAGTCATCTCCGGTGAACTTTTGTATGGGAAAAGTCATCTCCGGTGAACTTTTGTATTGGGAAAGTCATGCCCGGTGAACTTTTGTATTGGGAAAGTCATCTCCGGTGAACTTTTGTATGGGAAAAGTCATCTCCGGTGAACTTTTGTATTGGGAAAGTCATCTCCGGTGAACTTTTGTATGGGAAAAGTCATCTCCGGTGAACTTTTGTATTGGGAAAGTCATGCCCGGTGAACTTTTGTATTGGGAAAGTCATGCCCGGTGAACTTTTGTATTGGGAAAGTCATCTCCGGTGAACTTTTGTATTGGGAAAGTCATGCCCGGTGAACTTTTATATTGGGAAAGTCATGCCCGGTGAACTTTTGTTTTGGGAAAGTCATGCCCGGTGAACTTTTGTATTGGGAAAGTCATGCCCGGTGAACTTTTGTATTGGGAAAGTCATGCCCGGTGAACTTTTGTATTGGGAAAGTCATCTCCGGTGAACTTTTGTATTGGGAAAGTCATGCCCGGTGAACTTTTATATTGGGAAAGTCATGCCCGGTGAACTTTTGTTTTGGGAAAGTCATGCCCGGTGAACTTTTGTATTGGGAAAGTCATTTCCGGTGAACTTTTGTATTGGGAAAGTCATGCCCGGTGAAATTTTGTATTGGGAAAGTCATCTCCGGTGAACTTTTGTATTGGGAAAGTCATCTCCGGTGAACTTTTGTATTGGAAAAGTCATCTCCGGTGAACTTTTGTATTGGGAAAGTCATGCCCGGTGAACTTTTATATTGTGAAAGTCATCTCCGGTGAACTTTTGTATTGGGCAAGTCGTGCCCGGTGAACTTTTGTATTGGGAAAGTCATGCCCGGCGAACTTTTGTATTGGGAAAGTCATGCCCGGTGAACTTTTGTATTGGGAAAGTCATGCCCGGTGAACTTTTGTATTGGGAAAGTCATGCCCGGTGAACTTTTGTATTGGGAAAGTCATCTCCGATGAACTTTTATATTGGAAAAGTCATGCCCGGTGAACTTTTGTATTGGGAAAGTCATGCCCGGTGAACTATTGTATTGGGAAAGTCATGCCCTGTGAACTTTTGTATTGGGAAAGTCATGCCCGGTGAACTTTTGTATTGGGAAAGTCATCTCCGGTGAACTTTTGTATTGGGAAAGTCATCTCCGGTGAACTTTTGTATGGGAAAAGTCATCTCCGGTGAACTTTTGTATTGGGAAAGTCATCTCCGGTGAACTTTTGTATGGGAAAAGTCATCTCCGGTGAACTTTTGTATTGGGAAAGTCATCTCCGGTGAACTTTTGTATTGGGAAAGTCATCTCCGGTGAACTTTTGTATGGGAAAAGTCATCTCCGGTGAACTTTTGTATTGGGAAAGTCATCTCCGGTGAACTTTTGTATGGGAAAAGTCATCTCCGGTGAACTTTTGTATTGGGAAAGTCATCTCCGGTGAACTTTTGTATGGGAAAAGTCATCTCCGGTGAACTTTTGTATTGGGAAAGTCATCTCCGGTGAACTTTTGTATTGGGAAAGTCATCTCCGGTGAACTTTTGTATGGGAAAAGTCATGCCCGGTGAACTTTTGTATTGGGAAAGTCATGCCCGGTGAACTTTTGTATTGGGAAAGTCATGCCCGGTGAACTTTTGTATTGGGAAAGTCATGCCCGGTGAACTTTTATATTGGGAAAGTCATCTCCGGTGAACTTTTGTATGGGAAAAGTCATCTCCGGTGAACTTTTGTATTGGGAAAGTCATCTCCGGTGAACTTTTGTATGGGAAAAGTCATCTCCGGTGAACTTTTGTATGGGAAAGTCATCTCCGGTGAACTTTTGTATGGGAAAAGTCATCTCCGGTGAACTTTTGTATGGGAAAAGTCATCTCCGGTGAACTTTTGTATTGGGAAAGTCATCTCCGGTGAACTTTTGTATTGGGAAAGTCATCTCCGGTGAACTTTTATATTGGGAAAGTCATCTCCGGTGAACTTTTGTATTGGGAAAGTCGTGCCCGGTGAACTTTTGTATTGGGAAAGTCATGCCCGGTGAACTTTTATATTGGGAAAGTCATCTCCGGTGAACTTTTGTATTGGGAAAGTCATCTCCGGTGAACTTTTGTATGGGAAAAGTCATCTCCGGTGAACTTTTGTATTGGGAAAGTCATGCCCGGTGAACTTTTGTATTGGGAAAGTCATCTCCGGTAAACTTTTGTATTGGGAAAGTCATCTCCGGTGAACTTTTGTATGGGAAAAGTCATCTCCGGTGAACTTTTGTATTGGGAAAGTCATCTCCGGTGAACTTTTGTATGGGAAAAGTCATCTCCGGTGAACTTTTGTATTGGGAAAGTCATCTCCGGTGAACTTTTGTATTGGGAAAGTCATCTCCGGTGAACTTTTGTATGGGAAAAGTCATCTCCTGTGAACTTTTGTATTGGGAAAGTCATCTCCGGTGAACTTTTGTATTGGGAAAGTCATCTCCGGTGAACTTTTGTATTGGGAAAGTCATCTCCGGTGAACTTTTGTATTGGGAAAGTCATCTCCGGTGAACTTTTGTATAAGAAAAGTCATCTCCGGTGAACTTTTGTATTGGGAAAGTCATCTCCGGTGAACTTTTGTATGGGAAAAGTCATCTCCGGTGAACTTTTGTATTGGGAAAGTCATCTCCGGTGAACTTTTGTATGGGAAAAGTCATCTCCGGTGAACTTTTGTATTGGGAAAGTCATGCCCGGTGAACTTTTATATTGGGAAAGTCATGCCCGGTGAACTTTTGTTTTGGGAAAGTCATGCCCGGTGAACTTTTGTATTGGGAAAGTCATCTCCGGTGAACTTTTGTATTGGGAAAGTCATGCCCGGTGAACTTTTGTATTGGGAAAGTCATCTCCGGTGAACTTTTGTATTGGGAAAGTCATCTCCGGTGAACTTTTGTATGGGAAAAGTCATCTCCGGTGAACTTTTGTGTTGGGAAAGTCATCTCCGGTGAACTTTTGTATTGGGAAAGTCATCTCCGGTGAACTTTTGTATTGGGAAAGTCATCTCCGGGGAACTTTTGTATGGGAAAAGTCATCTCCGGTGAACTTTTGTATTGGGAAAGTCATCTCCGGTGAACTTTTGTATTGGGAAAGTCATCTCCGGTGAACTTTTGTATGGGAAAAGTCATCTCCGGTGAACTTTTGTATTGGGAAAGTCATCTCCGGTGAACTTTTGTATGGGAAAAGTCATCTCCGGTGAACTTTTGTATGGGAAAAGTCATCTCCGGTGAACTTTTGTATGGGAAAAGTCATCTCCGGTGAACTTTTGTATGGGAAAGTCATCTCCGGTGAACTTTTGTATTGGGAAAGTCATGCCCGGTGAACTTTTGTATTGGGAAAGTCATGCCCGGTGAACTTTTATATTGGGAAAGTCATCTCCGGTGAACTTTTGTATGGGAAAAGTCATCTCCGGTGAACTTTTGTATTGGGAAAGTCATGCCCGGTGAACTTTTGTATTGGGAAAGTCATCTCCGGTGAACTTTTGTATTGGGAAAGTCATCTCCGGTGAACTTTTGTATGGGAAAAGTCATCTCCGGTGAACTTTTGTATTGGGAAAGTCATCTCCGGTGAACTTTTGTATTGGGAAAGTCATCTCCGGTGAACTTTTGTATTGGGAAAGTCATCTCCGGTGAACTTTTGTATGGGAAAAGTCATCTCCGGTGAACTTTTGTATTGGGAAAGTCATCTCCGGTGAACTTTTGTATTGGGAAAGTCATCTCCGGTGAACTTTTGTATGGGAAAAGTCATCTCCGGTGAACTTTTGTATTGGGAAAGTCATCTCCGGTGAACTTTTGTATGGGAAAAGTCATCTCCGGTGAACTTTTGTATGGGAAAAGTCATCTCCGGTGAACTTTTGTATGGGAAAAGTAATCTCCGGTGAACTTTTGTATGGGAAAGTCATCTCCGGTGAACTTTTGTATTGGGAAAGTCATGCCCGGTGAACTTTTGTATTGGGAAAGTCATGCCCGGTGAACTTTTATATTGGGAAAGTCATCTCCGGTGAACTTTTGTATGGGAAAAGTCATCTCCGGTGAACTTTTGTATTGGGAAAGTCATCTCCGGTGAACTTTTGTATTGGGAAAGTCATCTCCGGTGAACTTTTGTATGGGAAAAGTCATCTCCGGTGAACTTTTGTATGGGAAAAGTCATCTCCGGTGAACTTTTGTATTGGGAAAGTCATCTCCGGTGAACTTTTGTATGGGAAAAGTCATCTCCGGTGAACTTTTGTATTGGGAAAGTCATCTCCGGTGAACTTTTGTATTGGGAAAGTCATCTCCGGTGAACTTTTGTATGGGAAAAGTCATGCCCGGTGAACTTTTGTATTGGGAAAGTCATGCCCGGTGAACTTTTGTATTGGGAAAGTCATGCCCTGTGAACTTTTGTATTGGGAAAGTCATGCCCGGTGAACTTTTATATTGGGAAAGTCATCTCCGGTGAACTTTTGTATTGGGAAAGTCATCTCCGGTGAACTTTTGTATGGGAAAAGTCATCTCCGGTGAACTTTTGTATGGGAAAAGTCATCTCCGGTGAACTTTTGTATGGGAAAGTCATCTCCGGTGAACTTTTGTATTGGGAAAGTCATGCCCGGTGAACTTTTGTATTGGGAAAGTCATGCCCGGTGAACTTTTATATTGGGAAAGTCATCTCCGGTGAACTTTTGTATGGGAAAAGTCATCTCCGGTGAACTTTTGTATTGGGAAAGTCATCTCCGGTGAACTTTTGTATGGGAAAAGTCATCTCCGGTGAACTTTTGTATTGGGAAATCATCTCCGGTGAACTTTTATATTGGGAAAGTCATCTCCGGTGAACTTTTGTATTGGGAAAGTCGTGCCCGGTGAACTTTTGTATTGGGAAAGTCATGCCCGGTGAACTTTTATATTGGGAAAGTCATCTCCGGTGAACTTTTGTATTGGGAAAGTCATCTCCGGTGGACTTTTGTATGGGAAAAGTCATCTCCGGTGAACTTTTGTATTGGGAAAGTCATGCCCGGTGAACTTTTGTATTGGGAAAGTCATCTCCGGTGAACTTTTGTACTGGGAAAGTCATCTCCGGTGAACTTTTGTATGGGAAAAGTCATCTCCGGTGAACTTTTGTATTGGGAAAGTCATCTCCGGTGAACTTTTGTATGGGAAAAGTCATCTCCGGTGAACTTTTGTATTGGGAAAATCATCTCCGGTGAACTTTTGTATTGGGAAAGTCATCTCCGGTGAACTTTTGTATGGGAAAAGTCATCTCCGGTGAACTTTTGTATTGGGAAAGTCATCTCCGGTGAACTTTTGTATTGGGAAAGTCATCTCCGGTGAACTTTTGTATGGGAAAAGTCATCTCCGGTGAACTTTTGTATTGGGAAAGTCATCTCCGGTGAACTTTTGTATGGGAAAAGTCATCTCCGGTGAACTTTTGTATTGGGAAAGTCATCTCCGGTGAACTTTTGTATTGGGAAAGTCATCTCCGGTGAACTTTTGTATGGGAAAAGTCATCTCCGGTGAACTTTTGTATTGGGAAAGTCATCTCCGGTGAACTTTTGTATGGGAAAAGTCATCTCCGGTGAACTTTTGTATTGGGAAAGTCATCTCCGGTGAACTTTTGTATTGGGAAAGTCATCTCCGGTGAACTTTTGTATGGGAAAAGTCATCTCCGGTGAACTTTTGTATTGGGAAAGTCATCTCCGGTGAACTTTTGTATTGGGAAAGTCATCTCCGGTGAACTTTTGTATGGGAAAAGTCATCTCCCGTGAACTTTTGTATTGGGAAAGTCATCTCCGGTGAACTTTTGTATTGGGAAAGTCATCTCCGGTGAACTTTTGTATTGGGAAAGTCATGCCCGGTGAACTTTTATATTGGGAAAGTCATGCCCGGTGAACTTTTGTATTGGGAAAGTCATGCCCGGTGAACTTTTATATTGGGAAAGTCATCTCCGGTGAACTTTTGTATTGGGAAAGTTATCTCCGGTGAACTTTTGTATGGGAAAAGTCATCTCCGGTGAACTTTTGTATTGGGAAAGTCATCTCCGGTGAACTTTTGTATTGGGAAAGTCATCTCCGGTGAACTTTTGTATTGGGAAAGTCATCTCCGGTGAACTTTTGTATTGGGAAAGTCATCTCCGGTGAACTTTTGCATTGGGAAAGTCATCTCCGGTGAAGTTTTGTATGGGAAAAGTCATCTCCGGTGAACTTTTGTATTGGGAAAGTCGTCTCCGGTGAACTTTTGTATTGGGAAAGTCATCTCCGGTGAACTTTTGTATGGGAAAAGTCATCTCCGGTGAACTTTTGTATTGGGAAAGTCATCTCCGGTGAACTTTTGTATTGGGAAAGTCATCTCCGGTGAACTTTTGTTTGGGAAAAGTCATCTCCGGTGAACTTTTGTATTGGGAAAGTCATCTCCGGTGAACTTTTGTATTGGGAAAGTCATCTCCGGTGAACTTTTGTATGGGAAAAGTCATCTCCGGTGAACTTTTGTATTGGGAAAGTCATGTCCGGTGAACTTTTGTATGGGAAAAGTCATCTCCGGTGAACTTTTGTATTGGGAAAGTCATCTCCGGTGAACTTTTGTATTGGGAAAGTCATCTCCGGTGAACTTTTGTATGGGAAAAGTCATCTCCGGTGAACTTTTGTATGGGAAAAGTCATCTCCGGTGAACTTTTGTATTGGGAAAGTCATCTCCGGTGAACTTTTGTATGGGAAAAGTCATCTCCGGTGAACTTTTGTATTGGGAAAGCCATCTCCGGTGAACTTTTGTATTGGGAAAGTCATCTCCGGTGAACTTTTGTATGGGAAAAGTCATCTCCGGTGAACTTTTGTATTGGGAAAGTCATCTCCGGTGAACTTTTGTATGGGAAAAGTCATCTCCGGTGAACTTTTGTATTGGGAAAGTCATCTCCGGTGAACTTTTGTATTGGGAAAGTCATCTCCGGTGAACTTTTGTAAGGGAAAAGTCATCTCCGGTGAACTTTTGTATTGGGAAAGTCATCTCCGGTGAACTTTTGTATTGGGAAAGATATCTCCGGTGAACTTTTGTATTGGGAAAGTCATCTCCGGAGAACTTTTGTATGGGAAAAGTCATCTCCGGTGAACTTTTGTATTGGGAAAGTCATGCCCGGTGAACTTTTGTATTGGGAAAGTCATGCCCGGTGAACTTTTGTATTGGGAAAGTCATGCCCGGTGAACTTTTGTATTGGGAAAGTCGTGGCCGGTGAACTTTTGTATTGGGAAAGTCATGCCCGGTGAACTTTTGTATTGGGAAAGTCATCTCCGGTGAACTTTTGTATTGGGAAAGTCATGCCCGGTGAACTTTTGTATGGGAAAAGTCATCTCCGGTGAACTTTTGTATTGGGAAAGTCATCTCCGGTGAACTTTTGTATGGGAAAAGTCATCTCCGGTGAACTTTTGTATTGGAAAAGTCATCTCCGGTGAACTTTTGTATTGGGAAAAGTCATCTCCGGTGAACTTTTGTATTGGGAAAGTCATCTCCGGTGAACTTTTGTATTGGGAAAGTCATCTCCGGTGAACTTTTGTATTGGGAAAGTCATCTCCGGTGAACTTTTGTATGGGAAAAATCATCTCCGGTGAACTTTTGTATTGGGAAAGTCATCTCCGGTGAACTTTTGTATGGGAAAAGTCATCTCCGGTGAACTTTTGTATTGGGAAAGTCATCTCCGGTGAACTTTTGTATTGGGAAAGTCATCTCCGGTGAACTTTTGTATGGGAAAAGTCATCTCCGGTGAACTTTTGTATTGGGAAAGTCATCTCCGGTGAACTTTTGTATTGGGAAAGTCATGCCCGGTGAACTTTTGTATGGGAAAAGTCATCTCCGGTGAACTTTTGTATTGGGAAAGTCATGCCCGGTGAACTTTTGTATTGGGAAAGTCATCTCCGGTGAACTTTTGTATGGGAAAAGTCATCTCCGGTGAACTTTTGTATTGGGAAAGTCATCTCCGGTGAACTTTTGTATGGGAAAAGTCATCTCCGGTGAACTTTTGTATTGGGAAAGTCATCTCCGGTGAACTTTTGTATGGGAAAAGTCATCTCCGGTGAACTTTTGTATTGGGAAAGTCATCTCCGGTGAACTTTTGTATTGGGAAAGTCATCTCCGGTGAACTTTTGTATGGGAAAAGTCATCTCCGGTGAACTTTTGTATTGGGAAAGTCATCTCCGGTGAACTTTTGTATTGGGAAAGTCATCTCCGGTGAACTTTTGTAGTAGTAGTAGTAGTAGTAGTAGTAGTATCACTTTATTATTTCATTTAGATACATATTTATGTTTACAGATAATTTCTAAAACATAAGTAAATAAAGGATTTACGACTTTGACATTATGTCGTCAGTCGGTATTGAAATAACGATATATACATATTACTTTATATATTTGTTAAGAAGAATTTATCAATTAAATTCAGTAATAATTAGTTTCCGATATCGAAGTGCCACTTTTAGATAAGCAACTAGCTTCTTCCAATCGCTCAAATCGTCTCCATTTAATATTGATATTATCTCATGTTCTTGAAGTAAAGGTTTGCCAAAAATTTGTGTTCTGTACTCTCCTAATATAGGACAGAAACCAAGGAAGTGTTGCAACGTTTCTTTTTCACGTAGATTGCAGAGTGTACAGTTGTCATTTACATCCGGTTGTAACATATTAAGATTTCCGTTAAGTAGTATTAAGTCACACCGTGCTTTCAATATCCAGGATATTTCTTGAGAGCTGTAATTCCCATCAAAATAACATACTCCTCGTGTTAGGTTTAAGTTTTTATATATACGGTAACTGCTTTGATGGGCCCTCTGAAGATCTTTAGCTTAATTATTTGCTATTACTTGATCAATTAAAGTAGACTCCATAATATTCCAGGAATTTTGTGCGATGTATTCTTGTACTGTCTGCATTTGTATTGAATTAAGTAGATCATTTAATGACTGTACCCAAAAAAGATTTTTCCGAATTAGTATTTTACTCAGCTTACATGGTAATCGATCCTGATTATAACGGAATAAAGTCCGCCAAATATATTTTAAATGCAATTTTAGCATGTGGACATGTCCTGCCTCGAGACCTGTCTCGATCGAGAGGGCATAGTTTGGCGTTGAATCCGGCAGTTTGAAAACCCGTTTGAGAAAAAAGCGCTGCAGTTTGTCTACCTCTTCAAAGTGTAAGTGGCCCCATACTTGTGCGGCATGCGATTGGATTGCTCTGCAAACTGCTTGATAAACATTCCATTTCTGAGACAAGCCAACGTCGTTTTTATTTAAAAAGTTCTTCCATGTCACGTTTATTGCACTCTTCGCTTGAATATTTCGATTTTGTATGTGTTTTAGAAATGACATTTGCGGGGTTACAATTACTCCAAGATAGTTATATTGAGGAACGATTTCAATCTCTTCCCCAAAATAAAACCATTTTTCCTGTGCGGATAGTCTGCCTCCTTTTCGGAAAACCATTATTTTTGATTTGCCCATGTTCACTATTAGGTTCCATTTTAAACAATATTCTTCGAGATTCTTTATCATGGTTTGTAGTATCCTCTTATCATCCGCAACTATAACAATATCATCTGCGTATAGCAATATTCTTATATTCAGACCCTCTATATCAACACCTCCTTTTAAGAAATCATGAAGTTCATTTATGTACAATGCGAATAGCAGAGGCGACAGCAAACAACCCTGCTTCACACCAGATACTGTATTAAAATAATCAGATCTCACTTCTCCCGTCCAAACCGCTGATTTCGTGTTTTGATACATGCTTTCTACCATTTTTGCAAACTTGTAAGAAATTCCGATTTGATGTAGTTTGTATATTAGTGAACTTCGGCTGATGTTATCAAATGCGGCCTTAAAGTCGACGAAAAATGCATATAATTTCCTTTTTTCCGATAATTTAATGTTGACTATAGCGGCTAGGTTGTACACATTATCGGCTGTTGAATAATTTCTCCTGAAGCCAGCCTGATATTCCAGCAGAATTTTTCGATTCTCAACCCATGTTATTAACCTTTCATTGAGAATTCCCATAAAAATTTTGGCCACGCTATTCATAAAAGATATTCCTCTGTAATTCGAAACATCGTTTATTCTTCCTTTTTTGTGGATTGGAAATATTATCGAATTCACAAGGGAATCTTCCACTTCTCTAGTTTCATAGACTCTGTTATATGATCGCGCTAATACAGCAAGGAAGTCATCAGTGGCGTTGATAAAAAATTCATAAGGAATTCCGTCTTCACCCGGCGCCTTTCGCAATTTTACCGTTCTTAGCATGTGTTTGATTTCTTCTAATGAAATATCCTTATCCAAAAAACTATCCGTTATGAGCATTGGTGCATACAATATATTAAAGTCATCTCCGGTGAACTTTTGTATTGGGAAAGTCATCTCCGGTGAACTTTTGTATGGGAAAAGTCATCTCCGGTGAACTTTTGTATTGGGAAAGTCATCTCCGGTGAACTTTTGTATTGGGAAAGTCATGCCCGGTGAACTTTTGTATGGGAAAAGTCATCTCCGGTGAACTTTTGTATTGGGAAAGTCATGCCCGGTGAACTTTTGTATTGGGAAAGTCATCTCCGGTGAACTTTTGTATGGGAAAAGTCATCTCCGGTGAACTTTTGTATTGGGAAAGTCATCTCCGGTGAACTTTTGTATGGGAAAAGTCATCTCCGGTGAACTTTTGTATTGGGAAAGTCATCTCCGGTGAACTTTTGTATGGGAAAAGTCATCTCCGGTGAACTTTTGTATTGGGAAAGTCATCTCCGGTGAACTTTTGTATTGGGAAAGTCATCTCCGGTGAACTTTTGTATGGGAAAAGTCATCTCCGGTGAACTTTTGTATTGGGAAAGTCATCTCCGGTGAACTTTTGTATTGGGAAAGTCATCTCCGGTGAACTTTTGTAGTAGTAGTAGTAGTATCACTTTATTATTTCATTTAGATACATATTTATGTTTACAGATAATTTCTAAAACATAAGTAAATAAAGGATTTACGACTTTGACATTATGTCGTCAGTCGGTATTGAAATAACGATATATACATATTACTTTATATATTTGTTAAGAAGAATTTATCAATTAAATTCAGTAATAATTAGTTTCCGATATCGAAGTGCCACTTTTAGATAAGCAACTAGCTTCTTCCAATCGCTCAAATCGTCTCCATTTAATATTGATATTATCTCATGTTCTTGAAGTAAAGGTTTGCCAAAAATTTGTGTTCTGTACTCTCCTAATATAGGACAGAAACCAAGGAAGTGTTGCAACGTTTCTTTTTCACGTAGATTGCAGAGTGTACAGTTGTCATTTACATCCGGTTGTAACATATTAAGATTTCCGTTAAGTAGTATTAAGTCACACCGTGCTTTCAATATCCAGGATATTTCTTGAGAGCTGTAATTCCCATCAAAATAACATACTCCTCGTGTTAGGTTTAAGTTTTTATATATACGGTAACTGCTTTGATGGGCCCTCTGAAGATCTTTAGCTTTATTATTTGCTATTACTTGATCAATTAAAGTAGACTCCATAATATTCCAGGAATTTTGTGCGATGTATTCTTGTACTGTCTGCATTTGTATTGAATTAAGTAGATCATTTAATGATTGTACCCAAAAAAGATTTTTCCGAATTAGTATTTTACTCAGCTTACATGGTAATCGATCCTGATTATAACGGAATAAAGTCCGCCAAATATATTTTAAATGCAATTTTAGCATGTGGACATGTCCTGCCTCGAGACCTGTCTCGATCGAGAGGGCATAGTTTGGCGTTGAATCCGGCAGTTTGAAAACCCGTTTGAGAAAAAAGCGCTGCAGTTTGTCTACCTCTTCAAAGTGTAAGTGGCCCCATACTTGTGCGGCATGCGATTGGCTTGCTCTGCAAACTGCTTGATAAACATTCCATTTCTGAGACAAGCCAACGTCGTTTTTATTTAAAAAGTTCTTCCATGTCACGTTTATTGCACTCTTCGCTTGAATATTTCGATTTTGTATGTGTTTTAGAAATGACATTTGCGGGGTTACAATAACTCCAAGATAGTTATATTGAGGAACGATTTCAATCTCTTCCCCAAAATAAAACCATTTTTCCTGTGCGGATAGTCTGCCTCCTTTTCGGAAAACCATTATTTTTGATTTGCCCATGTTCACTATTAGGTTCCATTTTAAACAATATTCTTCGAGATTCTTTATCATGGTTTGTAGTATCCTCTTATCATCCGCAACTATAACAATATCATCTGCGTATAGCAATATTCTTATATTCAGACCCTCTATATCAACACCTCCTTTTAAGAAATCATGAAGATCATTTATGTACAATGCGAATAGCAGAGGCGACAGCAAACAACCCTGCTTCACACCAGATACTGTATTAAAATAATCAGATCTCACTTCTCCCGTCCAAACCGCTGATTTCGTGTTTTGATACATGCTTTCTACCATTTTTGCAAACTTGTAAGAAATTCCGATTTGATGTAGTTTGTATATTAGTGAACTTCGGCTGATGTTATCAAATGCGGCCTTAAAGTCGACGAAAAATGCATATAATTTCCTTTTTTCCGATAATTTAATGTTGACTATAGCGGCTAGGTTGTACACATTATCGGCTGTTGAATAATTTCTCCTGAAGCCAGCCTGATATTCCAGCAGAATTTTTCGATTCTCAACCCATGTTATTAACCTTTCATTGAGAATTCCCATAAAAATTTTGGCCACGCTATTCATAAAAGATATTCCTCTGTAATTCGAAACATCGTTTATTCTTCCTTTTTTGTGGATTGGAAATATTATCGAATTCACAAGGGAATCTTCCACTTCTCTAGTTTCATAGACTCTGTTATATGATCGCGCTAATACAGCAAGGAAGTCATCAGTGGCGTTGATAAAAAATTCATAAGGAATTCCGTCTTCACCCGGCGCCTTTCGCAATTTTACCGTTCTTAGCATGTGTTTGATTTCTTCTAATGAAATATCCTTATCCAAAAAACTATCCGTTATGAGCATTGGTGCATACAATATATTAAAGGCAATCTGTTTAGGGTTTAAAAGGTTTCGGAAATATTCCTTAAAGGTTTCTGCAGATAATTTTTGACTTATTTTTGGTTCCTGATTATTTAGTTCTTTTACCAGTTTCCACCATTCTTTGCCATTTGAAATACTGTTTATTTTTTCATTAATCATGGAATAGTATCTACATTTGCTTGTCTCGCATACCTCTTTATACTTTCTCTTCGCGTTCAGGTAAGCCTGTTTCTGGAATTCGTTGCAATGTTTTTTAAATTTGCGAAGCTGTTCAAAGACCTTTTTTCTAGCCCAATGACATGTTTCGTTAAACCATTTAGTTTTGGGGGTATATACTTTTGTTGCGGTTGCCATATCTGCTGCTGAAACAATTATGTCTGTTAAGTCTTTGAGATATAGATTTTCTTTAGTTTCCAAAAGTTCTTGAAGCTTGACATTAAGTTTGCTTTGGTACATATGTTTATCAGATTCCTTCCAAAGCAATTTGGGTAGCCATTTCATTCTCTTTTCTGATTGGATTGATGAATTTAATTCCAGCGTAAGCACTATTGGTTGATGATCGGACCATATTTTTTCGTCCACATGAAAAAAGTCGACATTATGCAATAAAGCATGAGATATTGCACAGATGTCATTTACAGACTCGCCTACTGTGCTTATATATGTAAGATTTCCATCTTCATCACCTACTGTCTGCCCATTTAGAATTATTAAATTATTTTCGTTACAAAAATCAAGATATAAACGACCCCGTGTATTAATTTCTCTGTCTTTAGACATCCTTTTATCTGTTCCAGCTCGAAAAAGCTCCCTGTAGAGTGGGACAATGTCCTGTTGTATATTACCGATACGTATATTCATGTCTCCAATTAGTAAGAAATCGTCGTGGTTGGATTGTTCAACAAAGTTCTTAACTGTAGAGAAGTCGCTGGTCCAGTTTGCTTGTCTCAGGTAGAGTGGTACTATGCGTACTACAGAATGAACAGTTTTAATTATTAGACATGGTGTTTCGTCGACATTATCAAATACGTGACTGATATTGTTTTCTGATAGTGACCTGTTTACTCCAACCATAACACCACCAATTGCTCTACCGAACTTTTGTATGGGAAAAGTCATCTCCGGTGAACTTTTATATTGGGAAAGTCATCTCCGGTGAACTTTTGTATTGGGAAAGTCGTGCCCGGTGAACTTTTGTATTGGGAAAGTCATGCCCGGTGAACTTTTATATTGGGAAAGTCATCTCCGGTGAACTTTTGTATTGGGAAAGTCATCTCCGGTGAACTTTTGTATGGGAAAAGTCATCTCCGGTGAACTTTTGTATTGGGAAAGTCATCTCCGGTGAACTTTTGTATTGGGAAAGTCATCTCCGGTGAACTTTTGTATGGGAAAAGTCATCTCCGGTGAACTTTTGTATTGGGAAAGTCATCTCCGGTGAACTTTTGTATGGGAAAAGTCATCTCCGGTGAACTTTTGTATTGGGAAAGTCATCTCCGGTGAACTTTTGTATTGGGAAAGTCATCTCCGGTGAACTTTTGTATGGGAAAAGTCATCTCCGGTGAACTTTTGTATTGGGAAAGTCATCTCCGGTGAACTTTTGTATTGGGAAAGTCATCTCCGGTAAACTTTTGTATGGGAAAAGTCATCTCCGGTGAACTTTTGTATTGGGAAAGTCATCTCCGGTGAACTTTTGTATGGGAAAAGTCATCTCCGGTGAACTTTTGTATTGGGAAAGTCATGCCCGGTGAACTTTTGTATTGGGAAAGTCATGCCCGGTGAACTTTTATATTGGGAAAGTCATCTCCGGTGAACTTTTGTATTGGGAAAGTCATCTCCGGTGAACTTTTGTATGGGAAAAGTCATCTCCGGTGAACTTTTGTATTGGGAAAGTCATCTCCGGTGAACTTTTGTATGGGAAAGTCATCTCCGGTGAACTTTTGTATTGGGAAAGTCATGCCCGGTGAACTTTTGTATTGGGAAAGTCATGCCCGGTGAACTTTTGTATGGGAAAAGTCATCTCCGGTGAACTTTTGTATGGGAAAAGTCATCTCCGGTGAACTTTTGTATTGGGAAAGTCATCTCCGGTGAACTTTTGTATTGGGAAAGTCATCTCCGGTGAACTTTTGTATTGGGAAAGTCATCTCCGGTGAACTTTTGTATGGGAAAAGTCATGCCCGGTGAACTTTTGTATTGGGAAAGTCATCTCCGGTGAACTTTTGTATTGGGAAAGTCATCTCCGGTGAACTTTTGTATGGGAAAAGTCATCTCCGGTGAACTTTTGTATTGGGAAAGTCATCTCCGGTGAACTTTTGTATTGGGAAAGTCATGCCCGGTGAACTTTTGTATTGGGAAAGTCATCTCCGGTGAACTTTTGTATTGGGAAAGTCATCTCCGGTGAACTTTTGTATGGGAAAAGTCATCTCCGGTGAACTTTTGTATTGGGAAAGTCATCTCCGGTGAACTTTTGTATGGGAAAAGTCATCTCCGGTGAACTTTTGTATTGGGAAAGTCATCTCCGGTGAACTTTTGTATGGGAAAAGTCATCTCCGGTGAACTTTTGTATTGGGAAAGTCATCTCCGGTGAACTTTTGTATTGGGAAAGTCATCTCCGGTGAACTTTTGTATTGGGAAAGTCATCTCCGGTGAACTTTTGTATGGGAAAAGTCATCTCCGGTGAACTTTTGTATTGGGAAAGTCATCTCCGGTGAACTTTTGTATGGGAAAAGTCATCTCCGGTGAACTTTTGTATTGGGAAAGTCATCTCCGGTGAACTTTTGTATGGGAAAAGTCATCTCCGGTGAACTTTTGTATTGGGAAAGTCATCTCCGGTGAACTTTTGTATTGGGAAAGTCATCTCCGGTGAACTTTTGTATGGGAAAAGTCATCTCCGGTGAACTTTTGTATTGGGAAAGTCATCTCCGGTGAACTTTTGTATTGGGAAAGTCATCTCCGGTGAACTTTTGTAAGGGAAAAGTCATCTCCGGTGAACTTTTGTATTGGGAAAGTCATCTCCGGTGAACTTTTGTATTGGGAAAGTCATCTCCGGTGAACTTTTGTATGGGAAAAGTCATCTCCGGTGAACTTTTGTATTGGGAAAGTCATGCCCGGTGAACTTTTGTATTGGGAAAGTCATCTCCGGTGAACTTTTGTATTGGGAAAGTCATGCCCGGTGAACTCTTGTATTGGGAAAGTCATCTCCTGTGAACTTTTGTATTGGGAAAGTCATCTCCGATGAACTTTTGTATGGGAAAAGTCATGCCCGGTGAACTTTTGTATTGGGAAAGTCATCTCCAGTGAACTTTTGTATTGGGAAAGTCATCTCCGGTGAACTTTTGTATGGGAAAAGTCATCTCCGGTGAACTTTTGTATTGGGAAAGTCATCTCCGGTGAACTTTTGTATGGGAAAGTCATCTCCGGTGAACTTTTGTATTGGGAAAGTCATGCCCGGTGAACTTTTGTATTGGGAAAGTCATGCCCGGTGAACTTTTGTATGGGAAAAGTCATCTCCGGTGAACTTTTGTATGGGAAAAGTCATCTCCGGTGAACTTTTGTATTGGGAAAGTCATCTCCGGTGAACTTTTGTATTGGGAAAGTCATCTCCGGTGAACTTTTGTATTGGGAAAGTCATCTCCGGTGAACTTTTGTATGGGAAAAGTCATGCCCGGTGAACTTTTGTATTGGGAAAGTCATCTCCGGTGAACTTTTGTATTGGGAAAGTCATCTCCGGTGAACTTTTGTATGGGAAAAGTCATCTCCGGTGAACTTTTGTATTGGGAAAGTCATCTCCGGTGAACTTTTGTATTGGGAAAGTCATGCCCGGTGAACTTTTGTATTGGGAAAGTCATCTCCGGTGAACTTTTGTATTGGGAAAGTCATCTCCGGTGAACTTTTGTATGGGAAAAGTCATCTCCGGTGAACTTTTGTATTGGGAAAGTCATCTCCGGTGAACTTTTGTATGGGAAAAGTCATCTCCGGTGAACTTTTGTATTGGGAAAGTCATCTCCGGTGAACTTTTGTATGGGAAAAGTCATCTCCGGTGAACTTTTGTATTGGGAAAGTCATCTCCGGTGAACTTTTGTATTGGGAAAGTCATCTCCGGTGAACTTTTGTATTGGGAAAGTCATCTCCGGTGAACTTTTGTATGGGAAAAGTCATCTCCGGTGAACTTTTGTATTGGGAAAGTCATCTCCGGTGAACTTTTGTATGGGAAAAGTCATCTCCGGTGAACTTTTGTATTGGGAAAGTCATCTCCGGTGAACTTTTGTATGGGAAAAGTCATCTCCGGTGAACTTTTGTATTGGGAAAGTCATCTCCGGTGAACTTTTGTATTGGGAAAGTCATCTCCGGTGAACTTTTGTATGGGAAAAGTCATCTCCGGTGAACTTTTGTATTGGGAAAGTCATCTCCGGTGAACTTTTGTATTGGGAAAGTCATCTCCGGTGAACTTTTGTAAGGGAAAAGTCATCTCCGGTGAACTTTTGTATTGGGAAAGTCATCTCCGGTGAACTTTTGTATTGGGAAAGTCATCTCCGGTGAACTTTTGTATGGGAAAAGTCATCTCCGGTGAACTTTTGTATTGGGAAAGTCATGCCCGGTGAACTTTTGTATTGGGAAAGTCATCTCCGGTGAACTTTTGTATTGGGAAAGTCATGCCCGGTGAACTCTTGTATTGGGAAAGTCATCTCCTGTGAACTTTTGTATTGGGAAAGTCATCTCCGATGAACTTTTGTATGGGAAAAGTCATGCCCGGTGAACTTTTGTATTGGGAAAGTCATCTCCAGTGAACTTTTGTATTGGGAAAGTCATCTCCGGTGAACTTTTGTATGGGAAAAGTCATCTCCGGTGAACTTTTGTATCGGGAAAGTCATCTCCGGTGAACTTTTGTATGGGAAAAGTCATCTCCGGTGAACTTTTGTATTGGGAAAGTCATCTCCGGTGAACTTTTGTATTGGGAAAGTCATGCCCGGTGAACTTTTGTATTGGGAAAGTCATGCCCGGTGAACTTTTGTATTGGGAAAGTCATCTCCGGTGAACTTTTGTATTGGAAAAGTCATCTCCGGTGAACTTTTGTATGGGAAAAGTCATCTCCGGTGAACTTTTGTATTGGGAAAGTCATCTCCGGTGAACTTTTGTATGGGAAAAGTCATCTCCGGTGAACTTTTGTATTGGGAAAGTCATCTCCGGTGAACTTTTGTATGGGAAAAGTCATCTCCGGTGAACTTTTGTATTAGGAAAGTCATGCCCGGTGAACTTTTGTATTGGGAAAGTCATCTCCAGTGAACTTTTGTATTGGGAAAGTCATCTCCGGTGAACTTTTATATTGGGAAAGTCATCTCCGGTGAACTTTTGTATGGGAAAAGTCATCTCCGGTGAACTTTTGTATGGGAAAAGTCATCTCCGGTGAACTTTTGTATTGGGAAAGTCATCTCCGGTGAACTTTTGTATGGGAAAAGTCATCTCCGGTGAACTTTTGTATGGGAAAAGTCATCTCCGGTGAACTTTTGTATGGGAAAAGTCATCTCCGGTGAACTTTTGTATTGGGAAAGTCATCTCCGGTGAACTTTTGTATTGGGAAAGTCATCTCCGGTGAACTTTTGTATGGGAAAAGTCATCTCCGGTGAACTTTTGTATTGGGAAAGTCATCTCCGGTGAACTTTTGTATGGGAAAAGTCATCTCCGGTGAACTTTTGTATTGGGAAAGTCATTTCCGGTGAACTTTTGTATGGGAAAAGTCATCTCCGGTGAACTTTTGTATTGGGAAAGTCATCTCCGGTGAACTTTTGTATTGGGAAAGTCATCTCCGGTGAACTTTTGTATGGGAAAAGTCATCTCCGGTGAACTTTTGTATTGGGAAAGTCATCTCCGGTGAACTTTTGTATGGGAAAAGTCATCTCCGGTGAACTTTTGTATTGGGAAAGTCATGCCCGGTGAACTTTTATATTGGGAAAGTCATGCCCGGTGAACTTTTGTATTGGGAAAGTCATGCCCGGTGAACTTTTGTATTGGGAAAGTCGTGCCCGGTGAACTTTTGTATTGGGAAAGCCATGCCCGGTGAACTTTTGTATTGGGAAAGTCATCTCCGGTGAACTTTTGTATTGGGAAAGTCATGCCCGGTGAACTTTTGTATTGGGAAAGTCATCTCCGGTGAACTTTTGTATTGGAAAGTCATGCCCGGTGAACTTTTATATTGGGAAAGTCATGCCCGGTGAACTTTTGTTTTGGGAAAGTCATGCCCGGTGAACTTTTGTATTGGGAAAGTCATCTCCGGTGAACTTTTGTATTGGGAAAGTCATGCCCGGTGAACTTTTGTATTGGGAAAGTCATCTCCGGTGAACTTTTGTATGGGAAAAGTCATCTCCGGTGAACTTTTGTATTGGGAAAGTCATGCCCGGTGAACTTTTATATTGTGAAAGTCATCTCCGGTGAACTTTTGTATTGGGCAAGTCGTGCCCGGTGAACTTTTGTATTGGGAAAGTCATGCCCGGCGAACTTTTGTATTGGGAAAGTCATGCCCGGAGAACTTTTGTATTGGGAAAGTCATGCCCGGTGAACTTTTGTATTGGGAAAGTCATGCCCGGTGAACTTTTGTATTGGGAAAGTCATCTCCGGTGAACTTTTATATTGGAAAAGTCATGCCCGGTGAACTTTTGTATTGGGAAAGTCATGCCCGGTGAACTATTGTATTGGGAAAGTCATGCCCGGTGAACTTTTGTATTGGGAAAGTCATGCCCGGTGAACTTTTGTATTGGGAAAGTCATCTCCGGTGAACTTTTGTATTGGGAATGTCATCTCCGGTGAACTTTTGTATGGGAAAAGTCATCTCCGGTGAACTTTTGTATTGGGAAAGTCATCTCCGGTGAACTTTTGTATGGGAAAAGTCATCTCCGGTGAACTTTTGTATTGGGAAAGTCATCTCCGGTGAACTTTTGTATTGGGAAAGTCATCTCCGGTGAACTTTTGTATGGGAAAAGGCATCTCTTTTGAACTTTTGTATTGGGAAAGTCATCTCCGGTGAACTTTTGTATGGGAAAAGTCATCTCCGGTGAACTTTTGTATTGGGAAAGTCATCTCCGGTGAACTTTTGTATGGGAAAAGTCATCTCCGGTGAACTTTTGTATTGGGAAAGTCATCTCCGGTGAACTTTTGTATTGGGAAAGTCATCTCCGGTGAACTTTTGTATGGGAAAAGTCATGCCCGGTGAACTTTTGTATTGGGAAAGTCATGCCCGGTGAACTTTTGTATTGGGAAAGTCATGCCCAGTGAACTTTTATATTGGGAAAGTCATCTCCGGTGAACTTTTGTATTGGGAAAGTCATCTCCGGTGAACTTTTGTATGGGAAAAGTCATCTCCGGTGAACTTTTGTATTGGGAAAGTCATCTCCGTTGAACTTTTGTATGGGAAGTCATCTCCGGTGAACTTTTGTATGGGAAAAGTCATCTCCGGTGAACTTTTGTATGGGAAAAGTCATCTCCGGTGAACTTTTGTATTGGGAAAGTCATCTCCGGTGAACTTTTGTATTGGGAAAGTCATCTCCGGTGAACTTTTATATTGGGAAAGTCATCTCCGGTGAACTTTTGTATTGGGAAAGTCATCTCCGGTGAACTTTTGTATTGGGAAAGTCATCTCCGGTGAACTTTTGTATGGGAAAAGTCATCTCCGGTGAACTTTTGTATTGGGAAAGTCATCTCCGGTGAACTATTGTATTGGGAAAGTCATGCCCGGTGAACTTTTGTATTGGGAAAGTCATCTCCGGTGAACTTTTGTATTGGGAAAGTCATGCTCGGTGAACTTTTGTATTGGGAAAGTCATCTCCGGTGAACTTTTGTATGGGAAAAGTCATCTCCGGTGAACTTTTGTATGGGAAAAGTCATCTCCGGTGAACTTTTGTATTGGGAAAGTCATCTCCGGTGAACTTTTGTATGGGAAAAGTCATCTCCGGTGAACTTTTGTATTGGGAAAGTCATGCCCGGTGAACTTTTGTATTGGGAAAGTTATGCCCGGTGAACTTTTGTATTGGGAAAGTCATGCCCGGTGAACTTTTGTATTGGGAAAGTCGTGCCCGGTGAACTTTTGTATTGGGAAAGTCATGCCCGGTGAACTTTTGTATTGGGAAAGTCATCTCCGGTGAACTTTTGTATTGGGAAAGTCATCTCCGGTGAACTTTTGTATGGGAAAAGTCATCTCCGGTGAACTTTTGTATTGGGAAAGTCATCTCCGGTGAACTTTTGTATTGGGAAAGTCATCTCCGGTGAACTTTTGTATGGGAAAAGTCATCTCCGGTGAACTTTTGTATTGGGAAAAGTCATCTCCGGTGAACTTTTGTATTGGGAAAGTCATCTCCGGTGAACTTTTGTATGGGAAAAGTCATCTCCGGTGAACTTTTGTATGGGAAAAGTCATCTCCGGTGAACTTTTGTATTGGGAAAGTCATCTCCGGTGAACTTTTGTATGGGAAAAGTCATCTCCGGTGAACTTTTGTATGGGAAAATTCATCTCCGGTGAACTTTTGTATTGGGAAAGTCATCTCCGTTGAACTTTTGTATGGGAAGTCATCTCCGGTGAACTTTTGTATGGGAAAAGTCATCTCCGGTGAACTTTTGTATGGGAAAAGTCATCTCCGGTGAACTTTTGTATTGGGAAAGTCATCTCCGGTGAACTTTTGTATTGGGAAAGTCATCTCCGGTGAACTTTTATATTGGGAAAGTCATCTCCGGTTAACTTTTGTATTGGGAAAGTCATCTCCGGTGAACTTTTGTATTGGGAAAGTCATCTCCGGTGAACTTTTGTATGGGAAAAGTCATCTCCGGTGAACTTTTGTATTGGGAAAGTCATCTCCGGTGAACTATTGTATTGGGAAAGTCATGCCCGGTGAACTTTTGTATTGGGAAAGTCATCTCCGGTGAACTTTTGTATTGGGAAAGTCATGCCCGGTGAACTTTTGTATTGGGAAAGTCATCTCCGGTGAACTTTTGTATGGGAAAAGTCATCTCCGGTGAACTTTTGTATGGGAAAAGTCATCTCCGGTGAACTTTTGTATTGGGAAAGTCATCTCCGGTGAACTTTTGTATGGGAAAAGTCATCTCCGGTGAACTTTTGTATTGGGAAAGTCATGCCCGGTGAACTTTTGTATTGGGAAAGTTATGCCCGGTGAACTTTTGTATTGGGAAAGTCATGCCCGGTGAACTTTTGTATTGGGAAAGTCGTGCCCGGTGAACTTTTGTATTGGGAAAGTCATGCCCGGTGAACTTTTGTATTGGGAAAGTCATCTCCGGTGAACTTTTGTATTGGGAAAGTCATCTCCGGTGAACTTTTGTATGGGAAAAGTCATCTCCGGTGAACTTTTGTATTGGGAAAGTCATCTCCGGTGAACTTTTGTATTGGGAAAGTCATCTCCGGTGAACTTTTGTATGGGAAAAGTCATCTCCGGTGAACTTTTGTATTGGGAAAAGTCATCTCCGGTGAACTTTTGTATTGGGAAAGTCATCTCCGGTGAACTTTTGTATGGGAAAAGTCATCTCCGGTGAACTTTTGTATGGGAAAAGTCATCTCCGGTGAACTTTTGTATTGGGAAAGTCATCTCCGGTGAACTTTTGTATGGGAAAAGTCATCTCCGGTGAACTTTTGTATGGGAAAAGTCATCTCCGGTGAACTTTTGTATTGGGAAAGTCATCTCCGGTGAACTTTTGTATGGGAAAAGTCATCTCCGGTGAACTTTTGTATTGGGAAAGTCATGCCCGGTGAACTTTTGTATTGGGAAAGTCATCTCCGGTGAACTTTTGTATTGGGAAAGTCATCTCCGGTGAACTTTTGTATTGGGAAAGTCATCTCCGGTGAACTTTTGTATGGGAAAAGTCATCTCCGGTGAACTTTTGTATTGGGAAAGTCATCTCCGGTGAACTTTTGTATTGGGAAAGTCATCTCCCGTGAACTTTTGTATGGGAAAAGTCATCTCCGGTGAACTTTTGTATTGGGAAAGTCATCTCCGGTGAACTTTTGTATTGGGAAAGTCATCTCCGGTGAACTTTTGTATGGGAAAGTCATCTCCGGTGAACTTTTGTATTGGGAAAGTCATCTCCGGTGAACTTTTGTATTGGGAAAGTCATCTCCGGTGAACTTTTGTATGGGAAAGTCATCTCCGGTGAACTTTTGTATTGGGAAAGTCATGCCCGGTGAACTTTTGTATTGGGAAAGTCATGCCCGGTGAACTTTTGTATTGGGAAAGTCATCTCCGGTGAACTTTTGTATTGGGAAAGTCATGCCCGGTGAACTTTTATATTGGGAAAGTCATCTCCGGTGAACTTTTGTATGGGAAAAGTCATCTCCGGTGAACTTTTGTATTGGGAAAGTCATCTCCGGTGAACTTTTGTATTGGGAAAAGTCATCTCCGGTGAACTTTTGTATTGGGAAAGTCATCTCCGGTGAACTTTTGTATTGGGAAAGTCATCTCCGGTGAACTTTTGTATGGGAAAAGTCATCTCCGGTGAACTTTTGTATTGGGAAAGTCATCTCCGGTGAACTTTTGTATTGGGAAAGTCATCTCCGGTGAACTTTTGTATGAGAAAAGTCATCTCCGGTGAACTTTTGTATGGGAAAAGTTATCTCCGGTGAACTTTTGTATTGGGAAAGTCATCTCCGGTGAACTTTTGTATGGGAAAAGTCATCTCCGGTGAACTTTTGTATTGGGCAAGTCATCTCCGGTGAACTTTTGTATTGGGAAAGTCATCTCCGGTGAACTTTTGTATTGGGAAAGTCATCTCCGGTGAACTTTTGTATGGGAAAAGTCATCTCCGGTGAACTTTTGTATGGGAAAAGTCATCTCCGGTGAACTTTTGTATTGGGAAAGTCATCTCCGGTGAACTTTCGTATGGGAAAAGTCATCTCCGGTGAACTTTTGTATTGGGAAAGTCATTTTCGGTGAACTTTTGTATTGGGAAAGTCGTGCCCGGTGAACTTTTGTATTGGGAAAGTCATGCCCGGTGAACTTTTATATTGGGAAAGTCATCTCCGGTGAACTTTTGTATTGGGAAAGTCGTGCCCGGTGAACTTTTGTATTGGGAAAGTCATGCCCGGTGAACTTTTATATTGGGAAAGTCATCTCCGGTGAACTTTTGTATTGGGAAAGTCGTGCCCGGTGAACTTTTGTATTGGGAAAGTCATCTCCGGTGAACTTTTGTATGGGAAAGTCATCTCCGGTGAACTTTTGTATTGGGAAAGTCATGCCCGGTGAACTTTTGTATTGGGAAAGTCATCTCCGGTGAACTTTTGTATGGGAAAAGTCATCTCCGGTGAACTTTTGTATTGGGAAAGTCATCTCCGGTGAACTTTTGTATGGGAAAAGTCATCTCCGGTGAACTTTTGTATGGGAAAAGTCATCTCCGGTGAACTTTTGTATTGGGAAAGTCATGCCCGGAGAACTTTTGTATTGGGAAAGTCATGCCCGGTGAACTTTTGTATTGGGAAAGTCATCTCCGGTGAACTTTTGTATTGGGAAAGTCATGCCCGGTGAACTTTTGTATGGGAAAAGTCATCTCCGGTGAACTTTTGTATGGGAAAAGTCATCTCCGGTGAACTTTTGTATTGGGAAAGTCATCTCCGGTGAACTTTTGTATTGGGAAAGTCATCTCCGGTGAACTTTTGTATTGGGAAAGTCATCTCCGGTGAACTTTTGTATGGGAAAAGTCATCTCCGGTGAACTTTTGTATTGGGAAAGTCATGCCCGGTGAACTTTTGTATTGGGAAAGTGATGCCCGGTGAACTTTTGTATGGGAAAAGTCATCTCCGGTGAACTTTTGTATTGGGAAAGTCATCTCCGGTGAACTTTTGTATGGGAAAAGTCATCTCCGGTGAACTTTTGTATTGGGAAAGTCATCTCCGGTGAACTTTTGTATTGGGAAAGTCATCTCCGGTGAACTTTTGTATGGGAAAAGTCATCTCCGGTGAACTTTTGTATTGGGAAAGTCATCTCCGGTGAACTTTTGTATGGGAAAAGTCATCTCCGGTGAACTTTTGTATTGGGAAAGTCATCTCCGGTGAACTTTTGTATGGGAAAAGTCATCTCCGGTGAACTTTTGTATTGGGAAAGTCATCTCCGGTGAACTTTTGTATTGGGAAAGTCATCTCCGGTGAACTTTTGTATGGGAAAAGTCATCTCCGGTGAACTTTTGTATTGGGAAAGTCATCTCCGGTGAACTTTTGTATTGGGAAAGTCATCTCCGGTGAACTTTTGTATGGGAAAAGTCATCTCCGGTGAACTTTTGTATTGGGAAAGTCATCTCCGGTGAACTTTTGTACGGGAAAAGTCATCTCCGGTGAACTTTTGTATTGGGAAAGTCATCTCCGGTGAACTTTTGTATGGGAAAAGTCATCTCCGGTGAACTTTTGTATTGGGAAAGTCATCTCCGGTGAACTTTTGTATTGGGAAAGTCATCTCCGGTGAACTTTTGTATGGGAAAAGTCATCTCCGGTGAACTTTTGTATTGGGAAAGTCATCTCCGGTGAACTTTTGTATGGGAAAAGTCATCTCCGGTGAACTTTTGTATTGGGAAAGTCATCTCCGGTGAACTTTTGTATGGGAAAAGTCATCTCCGGTGAACTTTTGTATTGGGAAAGTCATCTCCGGTGAACTTTTGTATGGGAAAAGTCATCTCCGGTGAACTTTTGTATTGGGAAAGTCATGCCCGGTGAACTTTTGTATTGGGAAAGTCATCTCCGGTGAACTTTTGTATTGGGAAAGTCATGCCCGGTGAACCTTTGTATTGGGAAAGTCATCTCCGGTGAACTTTTGTATGGGAAAAGTCATCTCCGGTGAACTTTTGTATTGGGAAAGTCATCTCCGGTGAACTTTTGTATGGGAAAAGTCATCTCCGGTGAACTTTTGTATTGGGAAAGTCATCTCCGGTGAACTTTTGTATTGGGAAAGTCATCTCCGGTGAACTTTTGTATGGGAAAAGTCATCTCCGGTGAACTTTTGTATTGGGAAAGTCATCTCCGGTGAACTTTTGTATGGGAAAAGTCATCTCCGGTGAACTTTTGTATTGGGAAAGTCATCTCCGGTGAACTTTTGTATGGGAAAAGTCATCTCCGGTGAACTTTTGTATTGGGAAAGTCATGCCCGGTGAACTTTTGTATTGGGAAAGTCATGCCCGGTGAACTTTTGTATTGGGAAAGTCATCTCCGGTGAACTTTTGTATTGGGAAAGTCATGCCCGGTGAACTTTTATATTGGGAAAGTCATCTCCGGTGAACTTTTGTATTGGGAAAGTCATCTCCGGTGAACTTTTGTATGGGAAAAGTCATCTCCGGTGAACTTTTGTATTGGGAAAGTCATCTCCGGTGAACTTTTGTATGGGAAAAGTCATCTCCGGTGAACTTTTGTATTGGGAAAGTCATCTCCGGTGAACTTTTGTATTGGGAAAGTCATCTCCGGTGAACTTTTGTATGGGAAAAGTCATCTCCGGTGAACTTTTGTATTGGGAAAGTCATCTCCGGTGAACTTTTGTATGGGAAAAATCATCTCCGGTGAACTTTTGTATTGGGAAAGTCATGCCCGGTGAACTTTTGTATTGGGAAAGTCATGCCCGGTGAACTTTTATATTGGGAAAGTCATCTCCGGTGAACTTTTGTATTGGGAAAGTCATCTCCGGTGAACTTTTGTATGGGAAAAGTCATCTCCGGTGAACTTTTGTATGGGAAAAGTCATCTCCGGTGAACTTTTGTATTGGGAAAGTCATCTCCGGTGAACTTTTGTATGGGAAAAGTCATCTCCGGTGAACTTTTGCATTGGGAAAGTCATCTCCGGTGAACTTTTGTATGGGAAAAGTCATCTCCGGTGAACTTTTGTATTGGGAAAGTCATCTCCGGTGAACTTTTGTATGGGAAAAGTCATCTCCGGTGAACTTTTGTATTGGGAAAGTCATGCCCGGTGAACTTTTGTATTGGGAAAGTCATGCCCGGTGAACTTTTGTATTGGGAAAGTCATCTCCGGTGAACTTTTGTATTGGGAAAGTCATGCCCGGTGAACTTTTATATTGGGAAAGTCATCTCCGGTGAACTTTTGTATTGGGAAAGTCATCTCCGGTGAACTTTTGTATGGGAAAAGTCATCTCCGGTGAACTTTTGTATTGGGAAAGTCATCTCCGGTGAACTTTTGTATGGGAAAAGTCATCTCCGGTGAACTTTTGTATTGGGAAAGTCATCTCCGGTGAACTTTTGTATTGGGAAAGTCATCTCCGGTGAACTTTTGTATGGGAAAAGTCATCTCCGGTGAACTTTTGTATTGGGAAAGTCATCTCCGGTGAACTTTTGTATGGGAAAAATCATCTCCGGTGAACTTTTGTATTGGGAAAGTCATGCCCGGTGAACTTTTGTATTGGGAAAGTCATGCCCGGTGAACTTTTATATTGGGAAAGCCATCTCCGGTGAACTTTTGTATTGGGAAAGTCATCTCCGGTGAACTTTTGTATGGGAAAAGTCATCTCCGGTGAACTTTTGTATGGGAAAAGTCATCTCCGGTGAACTTTTGTATTGGGAAAGTCATCTCCGGTGAACTTTTGTATGGGAAAAGTCATCTCCGGTGAACTTTTGTATTGGGAAAGTCATCTCCGCTGAACTTTTGTATTGGGAAAGTCGTGCCCGGTGAACTTTTGTATTGGGAAAGTCATGCCCGGTGAACTTTTATATTGGGAAAGTCATCTCCGGTGAACTTTTGTATTGGGAAAGTCGTGCCCGGTGAACTTTTGTATTGGGAAAGTCATGCCCGGTGAACTTTTATATTGGGAAAGTCATCTCCGGTGAACTTTTGTATTGGGAAAGTCATCTCCGGTGAACTTTTGTATGAGAAAGTCATCTCCGGTGAACTTTTGTATTGGGAAAGTCATGCCCGGTGAACTTTTATATTGGGAAAGTCATCTCCGGTGAACTTTTGTATTGGGAAAGTCATCTCCGGTGAACTTTTGTATTGGGAAAGTCATGCCCGGTGAACTTTTGTATTGGGAAAGTCATCTCCGGTGAACTTTTGTATGGGAAAAGTCATCTCCGGTGAACTTTTGTATGGGAAAAGTCATCTCCGGTGAACTTTTGTATTGGGAAAGTCATCTCCGGTGAACTTTTGTATGGGAAAAGTCATCTCCGGTGAACTTTTGTATTGGGAAAGTCATCTCCGGTGAACTTTTGTATTGGGAAATTCGTGCCCGGTGAACTTTTATATTGGGAAAGTCATCTCCGGTGAACTTTTGTATGGGAAAAGTCATCTCCGGTGAACTTTTGTATTGGGAAAGTCATCTCCGGTGAACTTTTGTATGGGAAAAGTCATCTCCGGTGAACTTTTGTATTGGGAAAGTCATCTCCGGTGAACTTTTGTATTGGGAAAGTCGTGCCCGGTGAACTTTTGTATTGGGAAAGTCATGCCCGGTGAACTTTTATATTGGGAAAGTCATCTCCGGTGAACTTTTGTATTGGGAAAGTCATCTCCGGTGAACTTTTGTATTGGGAAAGTCATGCCCGGTGAACTTTTGTTTTGGGAAAGTCATGCCCGGTGAACTTTTGTATTGGGAAAGTCATCTCCGGTGAACTTTTGTATGAGAAAGTCATCTCCGGTGAACTTTTGTATTGGGAAAGTCATGCCCGGTGAACTTTTGTATTGGGAAAGTCATCTCCGGTGAACTTTTGTATTGGGAAAGTCATCTCCGGTGAACTTTTGTATTGGGAAAGTCATGCCCGGTGAACTTTTGTATTGGGAAAGTCATCTCCGGTGAACTTTTGTATGGGAAAAGTCATCTCCGGTGAACTTTTGTATGGGAAAAGTCATCTCCGGTGAACTTTTGTATTGGGAAAGTCATCTCCGGTGAACTTTTGTATGGGAAAAGTCATCTCCGGTGAACTTTTGTATTGGGAAAGTCATCTCCGGTGAACTTTTGTATTGGGAAATTCGTGCCCGGTGAACTTTTATATTGGGAAAGTCATCTCCGGTGAACTTTTGTATGGGAAAAGTCATCTCCGGTGAACTTTTGTATTGGGAAAGTCATCTCCGGTGAACTTTTGTATGGGAAAAGTCATCTCCGGTGAACTTTTGTATTGGGAAAGTCATCTCCGGTGAACTTTTGTATTGGGAAAGTCGTGCCCGGTGAACTTTTGTATTGGGAAAGTCATGCCCGGTGAACTTTTATATTGGGAAAGTCATCTCCGGTGAACTTTTGTATTGGGAAAGTCATCTCCGGTGAACTTTTGTATTGGGAAAGTCATGCCCGGTGAACTTTTGTTTTGGGAAAGTCATGCCCGGTGAACTTTTGTATTGGGAAAGTCATCTCCGGTGAACTTTTGTATGAGAAAGTCATCTCCGGTGAACTTTTGTATTGGGAAAGTCATGCCCGGTGAACTTTTGTATTGGGAAAGTCATGCCCGGTGAACTTTTATATTGGGAAAGTCATCTCCGGTGAACTTTTGTATTGGGAAAGTCATCTCCGGTGAACTTTTGTATGGGAAAAGTCATCTCCGGTGAACTTTTGTATTGGGAAAGTCATCTCCGGTGAACTTTTGTATTGGGAAAGTCATCTCCGGTGAACTTTTGTATGGGAAAAGTCATCTCCGGTGAACTTTTGTATTGGGAAAGTCATCTCCGGTGAACTTTTGTATTGGGAAAGTCATCTCCGGTGAACTTTTGTATGGGAAAAGTCATCTCCGGTGAACTTTTGTATTGGGAAAGTCATCTCCGGTGAACTTTTGTATGGGAAAAGTCATCTCCGGTGAACTTTTGTATTGGGAAAGTCATCTCCGGTGAACTTTTGTATGGGAAAAGTCATCTCCGGTGAACTTTTGTATTGGGAAAGTCATCTCCGATGAACTTTTGTATTGGGAAAGTCATCTCCGGTGAACTTTTGTATGGGAAAAGTCATCTCCGGTGAACTTTTGTATTGGGAAAGTCATGCCCGGTGAACTTTTGTATTGGGAAAGTCATCTCCGGTGAACTTTTGTATGGGAAAAGTCATCTCCGGTGAACTTTTGTATTGGGAAAGTCATCTCCGGTGAACTTTTGTATGGGAAAAGTCATCTCCGGTGAACTTTTGTATTGGGAAAGTCATCTCCGGTGAACTTTTGTATTGGGAAAGTCATCTCCGGTGAACTTTTGTATGGGAAAAGTCATCTCCGGTGAACTTTTGTATTGGGAAAGTCATCTCCGGTGATCTTTTGTATGGGAAAAGTCATCTCCGGTGAACTTTTGTATTGGGAAAGTCATCTCCGATGAACTTTTGTATGGGAAAAGTCATCTCCGGTGAACTTTTGTATTGGGAAAGTCATGCCCGGTGAACTTTTGTATTGGGAAAGTCATGCCCGGTGAACTTTTGTATTGGGAAAGTCATCTCCGGTGAACTTTTGTATTGGGAAAGTCATGCCCGGTGAACTTTTATATTGGGAAAGTCATCTCCGGTGAACTTTTGTATTGGGAAAGTCATCTCCGGTGAACTTTTGTATGGGAAAAGTCATCTCCGGTGAACTTTTGTATTGGGAAAGTCATCTCCGGTGAACTTTTGTATGGGAAAAGTCATCTCCGGTGAACTTTTGTATTGGGAAAGTCATCTCCGGTGAACTTTTGTATTGGGAAAGTCATCTCCGGTGAACTTTTGTATGGGAAAAGTCATCTCCGGTGAACTTTTGTATTGGGAAAGTCATCTCCGGTGAACTTTTGTATGGGAAAAATCATCTCCGGTGAACTTTTGTATTGGGAAAGTCATGCCCGGTGAACTTTTGTATTGGGAAAGTCATGCCCGGTGAACTTTTATATTGGGAAAGTCATCTCCGGTGAACTTTTGTATTGGGAAAGTCATCTCCGGTGAACTTTTGTATGGGAAAAGTCATCTCCGGTGAACTTTTGTATGGGAAAAGTCATCTCCGGTGAACTTTTGTATTGGGAAAGTCATCTCCGGTGAACTTTTGTATGGGAAAAGTCATCTCCGGTGAACTTTTGTATTGGGAAAGTCATCTCCGGTGAACTTTTGTATTGGGAAAGTCGTGCCCGGTGAACTTTTGTATTGGGAAAGTCATGCCCGGTGAACTTTTATATTGGGAAAGTCATCTCCGGTGAACTTTTGTATTGGGAAAGTCGTGCCCGGTGAACTTTTGTATTGGGAAAGTCATGCCCGGTGAACTTTTATATTGGGAAAGTCATCTCCGGTGAACTTTTGTATTGGGAAAGTCGTGCCCGGTGAACTTTTGTATTGGGAAAGTCATCTCCGGTGAACTTTTGTATGGGAAAGTCATCTCCGGTGAACTTTTGTATTGGGAAATCATGCCCGGTGAACTTTTGTATTGGGAAAGTCATCTCCGGTGAACTTTTGTATGGGAAAAGTCATCTCCGGTGAACTTTTGTATTGGGAAAGTCATCTCCGGTGAACTTTTGTATGGGAAAAGTCATCTCCGGTGAACTTTTGTATTGGGAAAGTCATCTCCGGTGAACTTTTGTATTGGGAAAGTCATCTCCGGTGAACTTTTGTATGGGAAAAGTCATCTCCGGTGAACTTTTGTATTGGGAAAGTCATCTCCGGTGAACTTTTGTATTGGGAAAGTCATCTCCGGTGAACTTTTGTATGGGAAAAGTCATCTCCGGTGAACTTTTGTATTGGGAAAGTCATCTCCGGTGAACTTTTGTATTGGGAAAGTCATGCCCGGTGAACTTTTATATTGGGAAAGTCATCTCCGGTGAACTTTTGTATTGGGAAAGTCATCTCCGGTGAACTTTTGTATGGGAAAAGTCATCTCCGGTGAACTTTTGTATTGGGAAAGTCATCTCCGGTGAACTTTTGTATGAGAAAAGTCATCTCCGGTGAACTTTTGTATGGGAAAAGTCATCTCCGGTGAACTTTTGTATTGGGAAAGTCATCTCCGGTGAACTTTTGTATGGGAAAAGTCATCTCCGGTGAACTTTTGTATTGGGAAAGTCATCTCCGGTGAACTTTTGTATGGGAAAAGTCATCTCCGGTGAACTTTTGTATTGGGAAAGTCATCTCCGGTGAACTTTTATATTGGGAAAGTCATCTCCGGTGAACTTTTGTATGGGAAAAGTCATCTCCGGTGAACTTTTGTATTGGGAAAGTCATCTCCGGTGAACTTTTGTATGGGAAAAGTCATCTCCGGTGAACTTTTGTATTGGGAAAGTCATCTCCGGTGAACTTTTGTATGGGAAAAGTCATCTCCGGTGAACTTTTGTATTGGGAAAGTCATGCCCGGTGAACTTTTGTATTGGGAAAGTCATGCCCGGTGAACTTTTGTGTTGGGAAAGTCATGCCCGGTGAACTTTTGTATTGGGAAAGTCATGCCCGGTGAACTTTTGTATTGGGAAAGTCATGCCCGGTGAACTTTTGTATGGGAAAAGTCATCTCCGGTGAACTTTTGTATTGGGAAAGTCATGCCCGGTGAACTTTTGTATGGGAAAAGTCATCTCCGGTGAACTTTTGTATGGGAAAAGTCATCTCCGGTGAACTTTTGTATTGGGAAAGTCATCTCCGGTGAACTTTTGTATGGGAAAAGTCATCTCCGGTGAACTTTTGTATTGGGAAAGTCATCTCCGGTGAACTTTTGTATGGGAAAAGTCATCTCCGGTGAACTTTTGTATTGGGAAAGTCATCTCCGGTGAACTTTTGTATTGGGAAAGTCATCTCCGGTGAACTTTTGTATGGGAAAAGTCATCTCCGGTGAACTTTTGTATTGGGAAAGTCATCTCCGGTGAACTTTTGTATGGGAAAAGTCATCTCCGGTGAACTTTTGTATTGGGAAAGTCATCTCCGGTGAACTTTTGTATGGGAAAAGTCATTTCCGGTGAACTTTTGTATTGGGAAAGTCATCTCCGGTGAACTTTTGTATTGGGAAAGTCATGCCCGGTGAACTTTTGTATTGGGAAAGTCATCTCCGGTGAACTTTTGTATTGGGAAAGTCATGCCCGGTGAACTTTTGTATTGGGAAAGTCATCTCCGGTGAACTTTTGTATCGGGAAAGTCATGCCCGGTGAACTTTTGTTTTGGGAAAGTCATGCCCGGTGAACTTTTGTATTGGGAAAGTCATCTCTGGTGAACTTTTGTATGGGAAAGTCATCTCCGGTGAACTTTTGTATGGGAAAAGTCATCTCCGGTGAACTTTTGTATGGGAAATGTCATCTCCGGTGAACTTTTGTATTGGGAAAGTCATCTCCGGTGAACTTTTGTATTGGGAAAGTCGTGCCCGGTGAACTTTTGTATTGGGAAAGTCATGCCCGGTGAACTTTTATATTGGGAAAGTCATCTCCGGTGAACTTTTGTATTGGGAAAGTCATCTCCGGTGAACTTTTGTATGGGAAAAGTCATCTCCGGTGAACTTTTGTATTGGGAAAGTCATCTCCGGTGAACTTTTGTAGTGGGAAAGTCATCTCCGGTGAACTTTTGTATGGGAAAAGTCATCTCCGGTGAACTTTTGTATTGGGAAAGTCATCTCCGGTGAACTTTTGTATTGGGAAAGTCATCTCCGGTGAACTTTTGTATGGGAAAAGTCATCTCCGGTGAACTTTTGTATGGGAAAAGTCATCTCCGGTGAACTTTTGTATTGGGAAAGTCATCTCCGGTGAACTTTTGTATGGGAAAAGTCATCTCCGGTGAACTTTTGTATTGGGAAAGTCATCTCCGGTGAACTTTTGTATTGGGAAAGTCGTGCCCGGTGAACTTTTGTATTGGGAAAGTCATGCCCGGTGAACTTTTATATTGGGAAAGTCATCTCCGGTGAACTTTTGTATTGGGAAAGTCGTGCCCGGTGAACTTTTGTATTGGGAAAGTCATCTCCGGTGAACTTTTGTATGGGAAAGTCATCTCCGGTGAACTTTTGTATTGGGAAATCATGCCCGGTGAACTTTTGTATTGGGAAAGTCATCTCCGGTGAACTTTTGTATGGGAAAAGTCATCTCCGGTGAACTTTTGTATTGGGAAAGTCATCTCCGGTGAACTTTTGTATGGGAAAAGTCATCTCCGGTGAACTTTTGTATTGGGAAAGTCATCTCCGGTGAACTTTTGTATTGGGAAAGTCATCTCCGGTGAACTTTTGTATGGGAAAAGTCATCTCCGGTGAACTTTTGTATTGGGAAAGTCATCTCCGGTGAACTTTTGTATTGGGAAAGTCATCTCCGGTGAACTTTTGTATGGGAAAAGTCATCTCCGGTGAACTTTTGTATTGGGAAAGTCATCTCCGGTGAACTTTTGTATTGGGAAAGTCATGCCCGGTGAACTTTTATATTGGGAAAGTCATCTCCGGTGAACTTTTGTATTGGGAAAGTCATCTCCGGTGAACTTTTGTATGGGAAAAGTCATCTCCGGTGAACTTTTGTATTGGGAAAGTCATCTCCGGTGAACTTTTGTATGGGAAAAGTCATCTCCGGTGAACTTTTGTATGGGAAAAGTCATCTCCGGTGAACTTTTGTATTGGGAAAGTCATCTCCGGTGAACTTTTGTATGGGAAAAGTCATCTCCGGTGAACTTTTGTATTGGGAAAGTCATCTCCGGTGAACTTTTGTATGGGAAAAGTCATCTCCGGTGAACTTTTGTATTGGGAAAGTCATCTCCGGTGAACTTTTATATTGGGAAAGTCATCTCCGGTGAACTTTTGTATGGGAAAAGTCATCTCCGGTGAACTTTTGTATTGGGAAAGTCATCTCCGGTGAACTTTTGTATGGGAAAAGTCATCTCCGGTGAACTTTTGTATTGGGAAAGTCATCTCCGGTGAACTTTTGTATGGGAAAAGTCATCTCCGGTGAACTTTTGTATTGGGAAAGTCATGCCCGGTGAACTTTTGTATTGGGAAAGTCATGCCCGGTGAACTTTTGTATTGGGAAAGTCATGCCCGGTGAA
The DNA here is from genome assembly GCF_047663935.1 of Musca autumnalis. Classification (NCBI taxonomy): domain Eukaryota; kingdom Metazoa; phylum Arthropoda; class Insecta; order Diptera; family Muscidae; genus Musca; species Musca autumnalis. The sequence continues at coordinate 185,444 of NW_027411691.1, forward strand.
CTTTTGTATTGGGAAAGTCATGCCCGGTGAACTTTTGTATTGGGAAAGTCATGCCCGGTGAACTTTTGTATGGGAAAAGTCATCTCCGGTGAACTTTTGTATTGGGAAAGTCATGCCCGGTGAACTTTTGTATGGGAAAAGTCATCTCCGGTGAACTTTTGTATGGGAAAAGTCATCTCCGGTGAACTTTTGTATTGGGAAAGTCATCTCCGGTGAACTTTTGTATGGGAAAAGTCATCTCCGGTGAACTTTTGTATTGGGAAAGTCATCTCCGGTGAACTTTTGTATGGGAAAAGTCATCTCCGGTGAACTTTTGTATTGGGAAAGTCATCTCCGGTGAACTTTTGTATTGGGAAAGTCATCTCCGGTGAACTTTTGTATGGGAAAAGTCATCTCCGGTGAACTTTTGTATTGGGAAAGTCATCTCCGGTGAACTTTTGTATGGGAAAAGTCATCTCCGGTGAACTTTTGTATTGGGAAAGTCATCTCCGGTGAACTTTTGTATGGGAAAAGTCATCTCCGGTGAACTTTTGTATTGGGAAAGTCATCTCCGGTGAACTTTTGTATTGGGAAAGTCATGCCCGGTGAACTTTTGTATTGGGAAAGTCATCTCCGGTGAACTTTTGTATTGGGAAAGTCATGCCCGGTGAACTTTTGTATTGGGAAAGTCATCTCCGGTGAACTTTTGTATCGGGAAAGTCATGCCCGGTGAACTTTTGTTTTGGGAAAGTCATGCCCGGTGAACTTTTGTATTGGGAAAGTCATCTCTGGTGAACTTTTGTATGGGAAAGTCATCTCCGGTGAACTTTTGTATGGGAAAAGTCATCTCCGGTGAACTTTTGTATGGGAAATGTCATCTCCGGTGAACTTTTGTATTGGGAAAGTCATCTCCGGTGAACTTTTGTATTGGGAAAGTCGTGCCCGGTGAACTTTTGTATTGGGAAAGTCATGCCCGGTGAACTTTTATATTGGGAAAGTCATCTCCGGTGAACTTTTGTATTGGGAAAGTCATCTCCGGTGAACTTTTGTATGGGAAAAGTCATCTCCGGTGAACTTTTGTATTGGGAAAGTCATCTCCGGTGAACTTTTGTAGTGGGAAAGTCATCTCCGGTGAACTTTTGTATGGGAAAAGTCATCTCCGGTGAACTTTTGTATTGGGAAAGTCATCTCCGGTGAACTTTTGTATTGGGAAAGTCATCTCCGGTGAACTTTTGTATGGGAAAAGTCATCTCCGGTGAACTTTTGTATGGGAAAAGTCATCTCCGGTGAACTTTTGTATTGGGAAAGTCATCTCCGGTGAACTTTTGTATGGGAAAAGTCATCTCCGGTGAACTTTTGTATTGGGAAAGTCATCTCCGGTGAACTTTTGTATTGGGAAAGTCGTGCCCGGTGAACTTTTGTATTGGGAAAGTCATGCCCGGTGAACTTTTATATTGGGAAAGTCATCTCCGGTGAACTTTTGTATTGGGAAAGTCGTGCCCGGTGAACTTTTGTATTGGGAAAGTCATGCCCGGTGAACTTTTATATTGGGAAAGTCATCTCCGGTGAACTTTTGTATTGGGAAAGTCGTGCCCGGTGAACTTTTGTATTGGGAAAGTCATCTCCGGTGAACTTTTGTATGGGAAAGTCATCTCCGGTGAACTTTTGTATTGGGAAAGTCATGCCCGGTGAACTTTTGTATTGGGAAAGTCATGCCCGGTGAACTTTTATATTGGGAAAGTAATCTCCGGTGAACTTTTGTATTGGGAAAGTCATCTCCGGTGAACTTTTGTATGGGAAAAGTCATCTCCGGTGAACTTTTGTATTGGGAAAGTCATCTCCGGTGAACTTTTGTATGGGAAAAGTCATCTCCGGTGAACTTTTGTATTGGGAAAGTCATGCCCCGGTGAACTTTTGGGAATGTCATGCCCGGTGAACTTTTGTATTGGGAAAGTCATGCCCGGTGAACTTTTGTATTGGGAAAGTCGTGCCCGGTGAACTTTTGTATTGGGAAAGTCATGCCCGGTGAACTTTTGTATTGGGAAAGTCATCTCCGGTGAACTTTTGTATTGGGAAAGTCATCTCCGGTGAACTTTTGTATGGGAAAAGTCATCTCCGGTGAACTTTTGTATTGGGAAAGTCATCTCCGGTGAACTTTTGTATGGGAAAAGTCATCTCCGGTGAACTTTTGTATGGGAAAAGTCATCTCCGGTGAACTTTTGTATTGGGAAAGTCATCTCCGGTGAACTTTTGTATGGGAAAAGTCATCTCCGGTGAACTTTTGTATTGGGAAAGTCATCTCCGGTGAACTTTTGTATGGGAAAAGTCATCTCCGGTGAACTTTTGTATTGGGAAAGTCATCTCCGGTGAACTTTTGTATTGGGAAAGTCATCTCCGGTGAACTTTTGTATGGGAAAAGTCATCTCCGGTGAACTTTTGTATTGGGAAAGTCATCTCCGGTGAACTTTTGTATTGGGAAAGTCATGCCCGGTGAACTTTTGTATGGGAAAAGTCATCTCCGGTGAACTTTTGTATTGGGAAAGTCATGCCCGGTGAACTTTTGTATTGGGAAAGTCATCTCCGGTGAACTTTTGTATGGGAAAAGTCATCTCCGGTGAACTTTTGTATTGGGAAAGTCATCTCCGGTGAACTTTTGTATGGGAAAAGTCATCTCCGGTGAACTTTTGTATTGGGAAAGTCATCTCCGGTGAACTTTTGTATGGGAAAAGTCATCTCCGGTGAACTTTTGTATTGGGAAAGTCATCTCCGGTGAACTTTTGTATTGGGAAAGTCATCTCCGGTGAACTTTTGTATGGGAAAAGTCATCTCCGGTGAACTTTTGTATTGGGAAAGTCATCTCCGGTGAACTTTTGTATTGGGAAAGTCATCTCCGGTGAACTTTTGTATGGGAAAAGTCATCTCCGGTGAACTTTTATATTGGGAAAGTCATCTCCGGTGAACTTTTGTATTGGGAAAGTCGTGCCCGGTGAACTTTTGTATTGGGAAAGTCATGCCCGGTGAACTTTTGTATGGGAAAAGTCATCTCCGGTGAACTTTTGTATGGGAAAAGTCATCTCCGGTGAACTTTTGTATTGGGAAAGTCATCTCCGGTGAACTTTTGTATGGGAAAAGTCATCTCCGGTGAACTTTTGTATGGGAAAAGTCATCTCCGGTGAACTTTTGTATTGGGAAAGTCATCTCCGGTGAACTTTTGTATGGGAAAAGTCATCTCCGGTGAACTTTTGTATTGGGAAAGTCATCTCCGGTGAACTTTTGTATTGGGAAAGTCGTGCCCGGTGAACTTTTGTATTGGGAAAGTCATGCCCGGTGAACTTTTATATTGGGAAAGTCATCTCCGGTGAACTTTTGTATTGGGAAAGTCGTGCCCGGTGAACTTTTGTATTGGGAAAGTCATCTCCGGTGAACTTTTGTATGGGAAAGTCATCTCCGGTGAACTTTTGTATTGGGAAATCATGCCCGGTGAACTTTTGTATTGGGAAAGTCATCTCCGGTGAACTTTTGTATGGGAAAAGTCATCTCCGGTGAACTTTTGTATTGGGAAAGTCATCTCCGGTGAACTTTTGTATGGGAAAAGTCATCTCCGGTGAACTTTTGTATTGGGAAAGTCATCTCCGGTGAACTTTTGTATTGGGAAAGTCATCTCCGGTGAACTTTTGTATGGGAAAAGTCATCTCCGGTGAACTTTTGTATTGGGAAAGTCATCTCCGGTGAACTTTTGTATTGGGAAAGTCATCTCCGGTGAACTTTTGTATGGGAAAAGTCATCTCCGGTGAACTTTTGTATTGGGAAAGTCATCTCCGGTGAACTTTTGTATTGGGAAAGTCATGCCCGGTGAACTTTTATATTGGGAAAGTCATCTCCGGTGAACTTTTGTATTGGGAAAGTCATCTCCGGTGAACTTTTGTATGGGAAAAGTCATCTCCGGTGAACTTTTGTATTGGGAAAGTCATCTCCGGTGAACTTTTGTATGGGAAAAGTCATCTCCGGTGAACTTTTGTATGGGAAAAGTCATCTCCGGTGAACTTTTGTATTGGGAAAGTCATCTCCGGTGAACTTTTGTATGGGAAAAGTCATCTCCGGTGAACTTTTGTATTGGGAAAGTCATCTCCGGTGAACTTTTGTATGGGAAAAGTCATCTCCGGTGAACTTTTGTATTGGGAAAGTCATCTCCGGTGAACTTTTATATTGGGAAAGTCATCTCCGGTGAACTTTTGTATGGGAAAAGTCATCTCCGGTGAACTTTTGTATTGGGAAAGTCATCTCCGGTGAACTTTTGTATGGGAAAAGTCATCTCCGGTGAACTTTTGTATTGGGAAAGTCATCTCCGGTGAACTTTTGTATGGGAAAAGTCATCTCCGGTGAACTTTTGTATTGGGAAAGTCATGCCCGGTGAACTTTTGTATTGGGAAAGTCATGCCCGGTGAACTTTTGTATTGGGAAAGTCATGCCCGGTGAACTTTTGTATTGGGAAAGTCATGCCCGGTGAACTTTTGTATTGGGAAAGTCATGCCCGGTGAACTTTTGTATGGGAAAAGTCATCTCCGGTGAACTTTTGTATTGGGAAAGTCATGCCCGGTGAACTTTTGTATGGGAAAAGTCATCTCCGGTGAACTTTTGTATGGGAAAAGTCATCTCCGGTGAACTTTTGTATTGGGAAAGTCATCTCCGGTGAACTTTTGTATGGGAAAAGTCATCTCCGGTGAACTTTTGTATTGGGAAAGTCATCTCCGGTGAACTTTTGTATGGGAAAAGTCATCTCCGGTGAACTTTTGTATTGGGAAAGTCATCTCCGGTGAACTTTTGTATTGGGAAAGTCATCTCCGGTGAACTTTTGTATGGGAAAAGTCATCTCCGGTGAACTTTTGTATTGGGAAAGTCATCTCCGGTGAACTTTTGTATGGGAAAAGTCATCTCCGGTGAACTTTTGTATTGGGAAAGTCATCTCCGGTGAACTTTTGTATGGGAAAAGTCATCTCCGGTGAACTTTTGTATTGGGAAAGTCATCTCCGGTGAACTTTTGTATTGGGAAAGTCATGCCCGGTGAACTTTTGTATTGGGAAAGTCATCTCCGGTGAACTTTTGTATTGGGAAAGTCATGCCCGGTGAACTTTTGTATTGGGAAAGTCATCTCCGGTGAACTTTTGTATCGGGAAAGTCATGCCCGGTGAACTTTTGTTTTGGGAAAGTCATGCCCGGTGAACTTTTGTATTGGGAAAGTCATCTCTGGTGAACTTTTGTATGGGAAAGTCATCTCCGGTGAACTTTTGTATGGGAAAAGTCATCTCCGGTGAACTTTTGTATGGGAAATGTCATCTCCGGTGAACTTTTGTATTGGGAAAGTCATCTCCGGTGAACTTTTGTATTGGGAAAGTCGTGCCCGGTGAACTTTTGTATTGGGAAAGTCATGCCCGGTGAACTTTTATATTGGGAAAGTCATCTCCGGTGAACTTTTGTATTGGGAAAGTCATCTCCGGTGAACTTTTGTATGGGAAAAGTCATCTCCGGTGAACTTTTGTATTGGGAAAGTCATCTCCGGTGAACTTTTGTAGTGGGAAAGTCATCTCCGGTGAACTTTTGTATGGGAAAAGTCATCTCCGGTGAACTTTTGTATTGGGAAAGTCATCTCCGGTGAACTTTTGTATTGGGAAAGTCATCTCCGGTGAACTTTTGTATGGGAAAAGTCATCTCCGGTGAACTTTTGTATGGGAAAAGTCATCTCCGGTGAACTTTTGTATTGGGAAAGTCATCTCCGGTGAACTTTTGTATGGGAAAAGTCATCTCCGGTGAACTTTTGTATTGGGAAAGTCATCTCCGGTGAACTTTTGTATTGGGAAAGTCGTGCCCGGTGAACTTTTGTATTGGGAAAGTCATGCCCGGTGAACTTTTATATTGGGAAAGTCATCTCCGGTGAACTTTTGTATTGGGAAAGTCGTGCCCGGTGAACTTTTGTATTGGGAAAGTCATGCCCGGTGAACTTTTATATTGGGAAAGTCATCTCCGGTGAACTTTTGTATTGGGAAAGTCGTGCCCGGTGAACTTTTGTATTGGGAAAGTCATCTCCGGTGAACTTTTGTATGGGAAAGTCATCTCCGGTGAACTTTTGTATTGGGAAAGTCATGCCCGGTGAACTTTTGTATTGGGAAAGTCATGCCCGGTGAACTTTTATATTGGGAAAGTAATCTCCGGTGAACTTTTGTATTGGGAAAGTCATCTCCGGTGAACTTTTGTATGGGAAAAGTCATCTCCGGTGAACTTTTGTATTGGGAAAGTCATCTCCGGTGAACTTTTGTATGGGAAAAGTCATCTCCGGTGAACTTTTGTATTGGGAAAGTCATGCCCCGGTGAACTTTGGGAATGTCATGCCCGGTGAACTTTTGTATTGGGAAAGTCATGCCCGGTGAACTTTTGTATTGGGAAAGTCGTGCCCGGTGAACTTTTGTATTGGGAAAGTCATGCCCGGTGAACTTTTGTATTGGGAAAGTCATCTCCGGTGAACTTTTGTATTGGGAAAGTCATCTCCGGTGAACTTTTGTATGGGAAAAGTCATCTCCGGTGAACTTTTGTATTGGGAAAGTCATCTCCGGTGAACTTTTGTATGGGAAAAGTCATCTCCGGTGAACTTTTGTATGGGAAAAGTCATCTCCGGTGAACTTTTGTATTGGGAAAGTCATCTCCGGTGAACTTTTGTATGGGAAAAGTCATCTCCGGTGAACTTTTGTATTGGGAAAGTCATCTCCGGTGAACTTTTGTATGGGAAAAGTCATCTCCGGTGAACTTTTGTATTGGGAAAGTCATCTCCGGTGAACTTTTGTATTGGGAAAGTCATCTCCGGTGAACTTTTGTATGGGAAAAGTCATCTCCGGTGAACTTTTGTATTGGGAAAGTCATCTCCGGTGAACTTTTGTATTGGGAAAGTCATGCCCGGTGAACTTTTGTATGGGAAAAGTCATCTCCGGTGAACTTTTGTATTGGGAAAGTCATGCCCGGTGAACTTTTGTATTGGGAAAGTCATCTCCGGTGAACTTTTGTATGGGAAAAGTCATCTCCGGTGAACTTTTGTATTGGGAAAGTCATCTCCGGTGAACTTTTGTATGGGAAAAGTCATCTCCGGTGAACTTTTGTATTGGGAAAGTCATCTCCGGTGAACTTTTGTATGGGAAAAGTCATCTCCGGTGAACTTTTGTATTGGGAAAGTCATCTCCGGTGAACTTTTGTATTGGGAAAGTCATCTCCGGTGAACTTTTGTATGGGAAAAGTCATCTCCGGTGAACTTTTGTATTGGGAAAGTCATCTCCGGTGAACTTTTGTATTGGGAAAGTCATCTCCGGTGAACTTTTGTATGGGAAAAGTCATCTCCGGTGAACTTTTATATTGGGAAAGTCATCTCCGGTGAACTTTTGTATTGGGAAAGTCGTGCCCGGTGAACTTTTGTATTGGGAAAGTCATGCCCGGTGAACTTTTGTATTGGGAAAGTCATGCCCGGTGAACTTTTATATTGGGAAAGTCATCTCCGGTGAACTTTTTTATTGGGAAAGTCATCTCCGGTGAACTTTTGTATTGGGAAAGTCATCTCCGGTGAACTTTTGTATGGGAAAGTCATCTCCGGTGAACTTTTGTATGGGAAAAGTCATCTCCGGTGAACTTTTGTATGGGAAAAGTCATCTCCGGTGAACTTTTGTATTGGGAAAGTCATCTCCGGTGAACTTTTGTATTGGGAAAGTCGTGCCCGGTGAACTTTTGTATTGGGAAAGTCATGCCCGGTGAACTTTTGGATTGGGAAAGTCATGCCCAATAAACTTTTATATTGGGAAAGTCATCTCCGGTGAACTTTTGTATTGGGAAAGTCATCTCCGGTGAACTTTTATATTGGAAAAGTCATCTCCGGTGAACTTTTGTATTGGGAAAGTCATGCCCGGTGAACTTTTATATTGGGAAAGTCATGCCCGGTGAACTTTTGTTTTGGGAAAGTCATGCCCGGTGAACTTTTGTATTGGGAAAGTCATCTCCGGTGAACTTTTGTATTGGGAAAGTCATGCCCGGTGAACTTTTGTATTAAGAAAGTCATCTCCGGTGAACTTTTGTATTGGGAAAGTCATCTCCGGTGAACTTTTGTATGGGAAAAGTCATCTCCGGTGAACTTTTGTATTGGGAAAGTCATCTCCGGTGAACTTTTGTATGGGAAAAGTCATCTCCGGTGAACTTTTGTATTGGGAAAGTCATCTCCGGTGAACTTTTGTATTGGGAAAGTCATCTCCGGTGAACTTTTGTATGGGAAAAGTCATCTCCGGTGAACTTTTGTATGGGAAAAGTCATCTCCGGTGAACTTTTGTATTGGGAAAGTCATCTCCGGTGAACTTTTGTATGGGAAAAGTCATCTCCGGTGAACTTTTGTATTGGGAAAGTCAAGTCATGCCCGGTGAACTTTTGTATTGGGAAAGTCATCTCGGTGAACTTTTGTATTGGGAAAGTCATCTCCGGTGAACTTTTGTATTGGGAAAGTCATGCCCGGTGAACTTTTATATTGGGAAAGTCATGCCCGGTGAACTTTTGTTTTGGGAAAGTCATGCCCGGTGAACTTTTGTATTGGGAAAGTCATCTCCGGTGAACTTTTGTATTGGGAAAGTCATGCCCGGTGAACTTTTGTATTGGGAAAGTCATCTCCGGTGAACTTTTGTATTGGGAAAGTCATCTCCGGTGAACTTTTGTATGGGAAAAGTCATCTCCGGTGAACTTTTGTATTGGGAAAGTCATCTCCGGTGAACTTTTGTATGGGAAAAGTCATCTCCGGTGAACTTTTGTATTGGAAAGTCATGCCCGGTGAACTTTTGTATTGGGAAAGTCATCTCCGGTGAACTTTTGTATTGGGAAAGTCATCTCCGGTGAACTTTTGTATTGGGAAAGTCATCTCCGGTGAACTTTTGTATGGGAAAGTCATCTCCGGTGAACTTTTGTATTGGGAAAGTCATCTCCGATGAACTTTTGTATTGGGAAAGTCATCTCCGGTGAACTTTTGTATTGGGAAAGTCATCTCCGGTGAACTTTTGTATGGGAAAGTCATCTCCGGTGAACTTTTGTATGGGAAAGTCATCTCCGGTGAACTTTTGTATGGGAAAGTCATCTCCGGTGAACTTTTGTATTGGGAAAGTCATCTCCGGTGAACTTTTGTATTGGGAAAGTCATCTCCGGTGAACTTTTGTATTGGGAAAGTCATCTCCGGTGAACTTTTGTATTGGGAAAGTCATCTCCGGTGAACTTTTGTATTGGGAAAGTCATCTCCGGTGAACTTTTGTATGGGAAAAGTCATCTCCGGTGAACTTTTGTATTGGGAAAGTCATCTCCGGTGAACTTTTGTATTGGGAAAGTCATCTCCGGTGAACTTTTGTATTGGGAAAGTCATCTCCGGTGAACTTTTGTATTGGGAAAAGTCATCTCCGGTGAACTTTTGTATTGGGAAAGTCATCTCCGGTGAACTTTTGTATTGGGAAAGTCATGCCCGGTGAACTTTTGTATTGGGAAAGTCATGCTCCGGTGAACTTTTGTATTGGGAAAGTCATGCCCGGTGAACTTTTGTATTGGGAAAGTCATTCCCGGTGAACTTTTGTATTGGGAAAGTCATTCCGGTGAACTTTTGTATTGGGAAAGTCATCTCCGGTGAACTTTTGTATTGGGAAAGTCATGCCCGGTGAACTTTTGTATGGGAAAAGTCATCTCCGGTGAACTTTTGTATTGGGAAAGTCATCTCCGGTGAACTTTTGTATGGGAAAAGTCATCTCCGGTGAACTTTTGTATTGGGAAAGTCATCTCCGGTGAACTTTTGTATGGGAAAAGTCATCTCCGGTGAACTTTTGTATTGGGAAAGTCATCTCCGGTGAACTTTTGTATGGGAAAAGTCATCTCCGGTGAACTTTTGTATTGGGAAAGTCATCTCCGGTGAACTTTTGTATTGGGAAAGTCATCTCCGGTGAACTTTTGTATGGGAAAAGTCATCTCCGGTGAACTTTTGTATTGGGAAAGTCATCTCCGGTGAACTTTTGTATTGGGAAAAGTCATCTCCGGTGAACTTTTGTATGGAAAAGTCATCTCCGGTGAACTTTTGTATTGGGAAAGTCATCTCCGGTGAACTTTTGTATGGGAAAATCATTTCCGGTGAACTTTTGTATTGGGAAAGTCATGCCCGGTGAACTTTTGTATTGGGAAAGTCATGCCCGGTGAACTTTTGTATTGGGAAAGTCATGCACGGTGAACTTTTGTATTGGGAAAGTCGTGCCCGGTGAACTTTTGTATTGGGAAAGTCATGCCCGGTGAACTTTTGTATTGGGAAAGTCATGCCCGGTGAACTTTTGTATGGGAAAAGTCATCTCCGGTGAACTTTTGTATTGGGAAAGTCATCTCCGGTGAACTTTTGTATGGGAAAAGTCATCTCCGGTGAACTTTTGTATTGGGAAAGTCATCTCCGGTGAACTTTTGTATTGGGAAAGTCATCTCCGGTGAACTTTTGTATGGGAAAAGTCATCTCCGGTAAACTTTTGTATTGGGAAAGTCATCTCCGGTGAACTTTTGTATGGGAAAAGTCATCTCCGGTGAACTTTTGTATTGGGAAAGTCATCTCCGGTGAACTTTTGTATTGGGAAAGTCATCTCCGGTGAACTTTTGTATTGGGAAAGTCATCTCCGGTGAACTTTTGTATGGGAAAAGTCATCTCCGGTGAACTTTTGTATTGGGAAAGTCATCTCCGGTGAACTTTTGTATGGGAAAAGTTATCTCCGGTGAACTTTTGTATTGGGAAAGTCATCTCCGGTGAACATTTGTATTGGGAAAGTCATCTCCGGTGAACTTTTGTATGGGAAAAGTCATCTCCGGTGAACTTTTGTATTGGGAAAGTCATCTCCGGTGAACTTTTGTATTGGGAAAGTCATCTCCGGTGAACTTTTGTATTGGGAAAGTCATCTCCGGTGAACTTTTGTATTGGGAAAGTCATCTCCGGTGAACTTTTGTATGGGAAAAGTCATCTCCGGTGAACTTTTGTATTGGGAAAGTCATCTCCGGTGAACTTTTGTATTGGGAAAGTCATCTCCGGTGAACTTTTGTATTGGGAAAGTCATCTCCGGTGAACTTTTGTATGGTAAAAGTCATCTCCGGTGAACTTTTGTATTGGGAAAGTCATCTCCGGTGAACTTTTGTATTGGGAAAGTCATCTCCGGTGAACTTTTGTATGGGAAAAGTCATCTCCGGTGAACTTTTGTATTGGGAAAGTCATCTCCGGTGAACTTTTGTATGGGAAAAGTCATCTCCGGTGAACTTTTGTATGGGAAAAGTCATCTCCGGTGAACTTTTGTATTGGGAAAGTCATCTCCTTTGAACTTTTGTATGGGAAAAGTCATCTCCGGGGAACTTTTGTATTGGGAAAGTCATCTCCGGTGAACTTTTGTATGGGAAAAGTCATCTCCGGCGAACTTTTGTATTGGGAAAGTCATCTCCGGTGAACTTTTGTATTGGGAAAGTCATCTCCGGTGAACTTTTGTATGGGAAAAGTCATCTCCGGTGAACTTTTGTATTGGGAAAGTCATCTCCGGTGAACTTTTGTATTGGGAAAGTCATGCCCGGTGAACTTTTGTATGGGAAAAGTCATCTCCGGTGAACTTTTGTATTGGGAAATTCATGCCCGGTGAACTTTTGTATTGGGAAAGTCATCTCCGGTGAACTTTTGTATGGGAAAAGTCATCTCCGGTGAACTTTTGTATTGGGAAAGTCATCTCCGGTGAACTTTTGTATGGGAAAAGTCATCTCCGGTGAACTTTTGTATTGGGAAAGTCATCTCCGGTGAACTTTTGTATGGGAAAAGTCATCTCCGGTGAACTTTTGTATTGGGAAAGTCATCTCCGGTGAACTTTTGTATTGGGAAAGTCATCTCCGGTGAACTTTTGTATGGGAAAAGTCATCTCCGGTGAACTTTTGTATTGGGAAAGTCATCTCCGGTGAACTTTTGTATTGGGAAAGTCATCTCCGGTGAACTTTTGTATGGGAAAAGTCATCTCCGGTGAACTTTTATATTGGGAAAGTCATCTCCGGTGAACTTTTGTATTGGGAAAGTCGTGCCCGGTGAAATTTTGTATTGGGAAAGTCATGCCCGGTGAACTTTGATATTGGGAAAGTCATCTCCGGTGAACTTTTGTATTGGGAAAGTCATCTCCGGTGAACTTTTGTATGGGAAAAGTCATCTCCGGTGAACTTTTGTATTGGGAAAGTCATCTCCGGTGAACTTTTGTATTGGGAAAGTCATCTCCGGTGAACTTTTGTATGGGAAAAGTCATCTCCGGTGAACTTTTGTATTGGGAAAGTCATCTCCGGTGAACTTTTGTATGGGAAAAGTCATCTCCGGCGAACTTTTGTATTGGGAAAGTCATCTCCGGTGAACTTTTGTATTGGAAAGTCATCTCCGGTGAACTTTTGTATGGGAAAAGTCATCTCCGGTGAACTTTTGTATTGGGAAAGTCATCTCCGGTGAACTTTTGTATTGGGAAAGTCATCTCCGGTGAACTTTTGTATGGGAAAAGTCATCTCCGGTGAACTTTTGTATTGGGAAAGTCATCTCCGGTGAACTTTTGTATAGGAAAAGTCATCTCCCATGAACTTTTGTATTGGGAAAGTCATCTCCGGTGAACTTTTGTATTGGGAAAGTCATCTCCGGTGAACTTTTGTATGGGAAAAGTCATCTCCGGTGAACTTTTGTATTGGGAAAGTCATCTCCGGTGAACTTTTGTATTGGGAAAGTCATCTCCGGTGAACTTTTGTATGGGAAAAGTCATCTCCGGTGAACTTTTGTATTGGGATAGTCATCTCCGGTGAACTTTTGTATGGGAAAAGTCATCTCCGGTGAACTTTTGTATTGGGAAAGTCATCTCCGGTGAACTTTTGTATGGGAAAAGTCATCTCCGGTGAACTTTTGTATGGGAAAAAGTCATCTCCGGTGAACTTTTGTATTGGGAAAGTCATCTCCGGTGAACCTTTGTATTGGGAAAGACATCTCCGGTGAACTTTTGTATGGGAAAAGTCATCTCCGGTGAACTTTTGTATTGGGAAAGTCATCTCCGGTGAACTTTGTATGGGAAAAGTCATCTCCGGTGAACTTTTGTATGGGAAAAGTCATCTCCGGTGAACTTTTGTATTGGGAAAGTCATCTCCGGTGAACTTTTGTATGGGAAAAGTCATCTCCGGTGAACTTTTGTATTGGGAAAGTCATCTCCGGTGAACTTTTGTATGGGAAAAGTCATGCCCGGTGAACTTTTGTATTGGGAAAGTCATCTCCGGTGAACTTTTGAATTGGGAAAGTCATCTCCGGTGAACTTTTGTATGGGAAAAGTCATCTCCGGTGAACTTTTGTATTGGGAAAGTCATCTCCGGTGAACTTTTGTATGGGAAAAGTCATCTCCGGTGAACTTTTGTATTGGGAAAGTCATCTCCGGTGAACTTTTGTATGGGAAAAGTCATGCCCGGTGAACTTTTGTATTGGGAAAGTCATCTCCGGTGAACTTTTGTATTGGGAAAGTCATCTCCGGTGAACTTTTGTATGGGAAAAGTCATCTCCGGTGAACTTTTGTATTGGGAAAGTCATCTCCGGTGAACTTTTGTATTGGGAAAGTCATCTCCGGTGAACTTTTGTATGGGAAAAGTCATCTCCGGTGAACTTTTGTATTGGGAAAGTCATCTCCGGTGAACTTTTGTATTGGGAAAGTCATCTCCGGTGAACTTTTGTATGGGAAAAGTCATCTCCGGTGAACTTTTGTATTGGGAAAGTCATCTCCGGTGAACTTTTGTATTGGGAAAGTCATGCCCGGTGAACTTTTGTATGGGAAAAGTCATCTCCGGTGAACTTTTGTATTGGGAAAGTCATGCCCGGTGAACTTTTGTATTGGGAAAGTCATCTCCGGTGAACTTTTGTATGGGAAAAGTCATCTCCGGTGAACTTTTGTATTGGGAAAGTCATCTCCGGTGAACTTTTGTATGGGAAAAGTCATCTCCGGTGAACTTTTGTATTGGGAAAGTCATCTCCGGTGAACTTTTGTATGGGAAAAGTCATCTCCGGTGAACTTTTGTATTGGGAAAGTCATCTCCGGTGAACTTTTGTATTGGGAAAGTCATCTCCGGTGAACTTTTGTATGGGAAAAGCCATCTCCGGTGAACTTTTGTATTGGGAAAGTCATCTCCGGTGAACTTTTGTATTGGGAAAGTCATCTCCGGTGAACTTTTGTATGGGAAAAGTCATCTCCGGTGAACTTTTATATTGGGAAAGCCATCTCCGGTGAACTTTTGTATTGGGAAAGTCGTGCCCGGTGAACTTTTGTATTGGGAAAGTCATGCCCGGTGAACTTTTATATTGGGAAAGTCATCTCCGGTGAACTTTTGTATTGGGAAAGTCATCTCCGGTGAACTTTTGTATGGGAAAAGTCATCTCCGGTGAACTTTTGTATTGGGAAAGTCATCTCCGGTGAACTTTTGTATTGGGAAAGTCATCTCCGGTGAACTTTTGTATGGGAAAACTCATCTCCGGTGAACTTTTGTATTGGGAAAGTCATCTCCGGTGAACTTTTGTATGGGAAAAGTCATCTCCGGTGAACTTTTGTAGTGGGAAAGTCATCTCCGGTGAACTTTTGTATGGGAAAAGTCATCTCCGGTGAACTTTTGTATTGGGAAAGTCATCTCCGGTGAACTTTTGTATGGGAAAAGTCATCTCCGGTGAACTTTTGTATTGGGAAAGTCATCTCCGGTGAACTTTTGTATTGGGAAAGTCATGCCCGGTGAACTTTTGTATGGGAAAAGTCATCTCCGGTGAACTTTTGTATTGGGAAAGTCATGCCCGGTGAACTTTTGTATTGGGAAAGTTATCTCCGGTGAACTTTTGTATGGGAAAAGTCATCTGCGTGAACTTTTGTATTGGGAAAGTCATGCCCGGTGAACTTTTGTATTGGGAAAGTCATCTCCGGTGAACTTTTGTATGGGAAAAGTCATCTCCGGTGAACTTTTGTATTGGGAAAGTCATCTCCGGTGAACTTTTGTATGGGAAAAGTCATCTCCGGTGAACTTTTGTATTGGGAAAGTCATCTCCGGTGAAAGTCATCTCCGGTGAACTTTTGTATGGGAAAAGTCATCTCCGGTGAACTTTTGTATTGGGAAAGTCATCTCCGGTGAACTTTTGTATGGGAAAAGTCATCTCCGGTGAACTTTTGTATTGGGAAAGTCATCTCCGGTGAACTTTTGTATGGGAAAAGTCATCTCCGGTGAACTTTTGTATTGGGAAAGTCATGCCCGGTGAACTTTTGTATTGGGAAAGTCATCTCCGGTGAACTTTTGTATGGGAAAAGTCATCTCCGGTGAACTTTTGTATTGGGAAAGTCATCTCCGGTGAACTTTTGTATGGGAAAAGTCATCTCCGGTGAACTTTTGTATTGGGAAAGTCATCTCCGGTGAAATTTTGTATGGGAAAAGTCATCTCCGGTGAACTTTTGTATTGGGAAAGTCATCTCCGGTGAACTTTTGTATTGGGAAAGTCATCTCCGGTGAAACTTTTGTATGGGAAAAGTCATCTCCGGTGAACTTTTGTATTGGGAAAGTCATCTCCGGTGAACTTTTGTATTGGAAAAGTCATCTCCGGTGAACTTTTGTATTGGGAAAAGTCATCTCCGCTGAACTTTTGTATTGGGAAAGTCATCTCCGGTGAACTTTTGTATGGGAAAAGTCATCTCCGGTGAACTTTTGTATTGGGAAAGTCATCTCCGGTGAACTTTTGTATTGGGAAAGTCATCTCCGGTGAACTTTTGTATGGGAAAAGTCATCTCCGGTGAACTTTTGTATTGGGAAATTCATCTCCGGTGAACTTTTGTATGGGAAAAGTCATCTCCGGTGAACTTTTGTATTGGGAAAGTCATCTCCGGTGAACTTTTGTATTGGGAAAGTCATCTCCGGTGAACTTTTGTATGGGAAAAGTCATCTCCGGTGAACTTTTGTATTGGGAAAGTCATCTCCGGTGAACTTTTGTATGGGAAAAGTCATCTCCGGTGAACTTTTGTATTGGGAAAGTCATGCCCGGTGAACTTTTGTATTGGGAAAGTCATGCCCGGTGAACTTTTGTATTGGGAAAGTCGTGCCCGGTGAACTTTTGTGTTGGGAAAGTGATGCCCGGTGAACTTTTGTATTGGGAAAGTCATGCCCGGTGAACTTTTGTATGCGAAAAGTCATCTCCGGTGAACTTTTGTATTGGGAAAGTCATCTCCGGTGAACTTTTGTATGGGAAAAGTCATCTCCGGTGAACTTTTGTATTGGGAAAGTCATCTCCGGTGAACTTTTGTATTGGGAAAGTCATCTCCGGTGAACTTTTGTATGGGAAAAGTCATCTCCGGTGAACTTTTGTATTGGGAAAGTCATCTCCGGTGAACTTTTTGTATTGGGAAAGTCATCTCCGGTGAACTTTTGTATGGGAAAAGTCATCTCCGGTGAACTTTTGTATGGGAAAAGTCATCTCCGGTGAACTTTTGTATTGGGAAAGTCATCTCCGGTGAACTTTTGTATGGGAAAAGTCATCTCCGGTGAACTTTTGTATTGGGAAAGTCATGCCCGGTGAACTTTTGTATGGGAAAAGTCATCTCCGGTGAACTTTTGTATGGGAAAAGTCATCTCCGGTGAACTTTTGTATTGGGAAAGTCATGCCCGGTGAACTTTTATATTGGGAAAGTCATGCCCGGTGAACTTTTGTTTTGGGAAAGTCATGCCCGGTGAACTTTTGTATTGGGAAAGTCATCTCCGGTGAACTTTTGTATTGGGAAAGTCATGCCCGGTGAACTTTTGTATTGGGAAAGTCATCTCCGGTGAACTTTTGTATGGGAAAAGTCATCTCCGGTGAACTTTTGTATGGGAAAAGTCATGCCCGGTGAACTTTTGTATTGGGAAAGTCATCTCCAGAGAACTTTTGTATGGGAAAAGTCATCTCCGGTGAACTTTTGTATTGGGAAAGTCATCTCCGGTGAACTTTTGTATTGGGAAAGTCATCTCCGGTGAACTTTTGTATGGGAAAAGTCATCTCCGGTGAACTTTTGTATTGGGAAAGTCATCTCCGGTGAACTTTTGTATTAGGAAAGTCATCTCCGGTGAACTTTTGTATGGGAAAAGTCATCTCCGGTGAACTTTTGTATTGGGAAAGTCATCTCCGGTGAACTTTTGTATGGGAAAAGTCATCTCCGGTGAACTTTTGTATTGGGAAAGTCATCTCCGGTGAACTTTTGTATTGGGAAAGTCATCTCCGGTGAACTTTTGTATTGGGAAAGTCATCTCCGGTGAACTTTTGTATGGGAAAAGTCATCTCCGGTGAACTTTTATATTGGGAAAGTCATCTTCGGTGAACTTTTGTATTGGGAAAGTCGTGCCCGGTGAACTTTTGTATTGGGAAAGTCATGCCCGGTGAACTTTTATATTGGGAAAGTCATCTCCGGTGAACTTTTGTATTGGGAAAGTCATCTCCGGTGAACTTTTGTATGGGAAAAGTCATCTCCGGTGAACTTTTGTATTGGGAAAGTCATCTCCGGTGAACTTTTGTATTGGGAAAGTCATCTCCGGTGAACTTTTGTATGGGAAAAGTCATCTCCGGTGAACTTTTGTATTGGGAAAGTCATCTCCGGTGAACTTTTGTATGGGAAAAGTCATCTCCGGTGAACTTTTGTATTGGGAAAGTCATCTCCGGTGAACTTTTGTATTGGGAAAGTCATGCCCGGTGAACTTTTGTATGGGAAAAGTCATCTCCGGTGAACTTTTGTATTGGGAAAGTCATGCCCGGTGAACTTTTGTATTGGGAAAGTTATCTCCGGTGAACTTTTGTATGGGAAAAGTCATCTCCGGTGAACTTTTGTATTGGGAAAGTCATCTCCGGTGAACTTTTGTATTAGGAAAGTCATCTCCGGTGAACTTTTGTATGGGAAAAGTCATCTCCGGTGAACTTTTGTATTGGGAAAGTCATCTCCGGTGAACTTTTGTATTGGGAAAGTCATCTCCGGTGAACTTTTGTATTGGGAAAGTCATCTCCGGTGAACTTTTGTATGGGAAAAGTCATCTCCGGTGAACTTTTGTATTGGGAAAGTCATGCCCGGTGAACTTTTGTATTGGGAAAGTCATCTCCGGTGAACTTTTGTATGGGAAAAGTCATCTCCGGTGAACTTTTGTATTGGGAAAGTCATCTCCGGTGAACTTTTGTATGGAAAAGTCATCTCCGGTGAACTTTTGTATTGGGAAAGTCATCTCCGGTGAACTTTTGTATTGGGAAAGTCATCTCCGGTGAACTTTTGTATGGGAAAAGTCATCTCCGGTGAACTTTTGTATTGGGAAAGTCATCTCCGGTGAACTTTTGTATGGGTAAAGTCATCTCCGGTGAACTTTTGTATTGGGAAAGTCATCTCCGGTGAACTTTTGTATTGGGAAAGTCATCTCCGGTGAACTTTTGTATGGGAAAAGTCATCTCCGGTGAACTTTTGTATTGGGGAAAGTCATCTCCGGTGAACTTTTGTATGGGAAAAGTCATCTCCGGTGAACTTTTGTATTGGGAAAGTCATCTCCGCTGAACTTTTGTATTGGGAAAGTCATCTCCGGTGAACTTTTGTATAGGAAAAGTCATCTCCGGTGAACTTTTGTATTGGGAAAGTCATCTCCGGTGAACTTTTGTATTGGGAAAGTCATCTCCGGTGAACTTTTGTATGGGAAAAGTCATCTCCGGTGAACTTTTGTATTGGGAAAGTCATCTCCGGTGAACTTTTGTATGGGAGAAGTCATCTCCGGTGAACTTTTGTATTGGGAAAGTCATCTCCGGTGAACTTTTGTATTGGGAAAGTCATCTCCGGTGAACTTTTGTATGGGAAAAGTCATCTCCGGTGAACTTTTGTATTGGGAAAGTCATCTCCGGTGAACTTTTGTATGGGAAAAGTCATCTCCGGTGAACTTTTGTATCGGGAAAGTCATGCCCGGTGAACTTTTGTATTGGGAAAGTCATGCCCGGTGAACTTTTGTATTGGGAAAGTCATGCCCGGTGAACTTTTGTATTGGGAAAGTCGTGCCCGGTGAACTTTTGTATTGGGAAAGTCATGCCCGGTGAACTTTTGTATTGGGAAAGTCATGGCCGGTGAACTTTTGTATGGGAAAAGTCATCTCCGGTGAACTTTTGTATTGGGAAAGTCATCTCCGGTGAACTTTTGTATGGGAAAAGTCATCTCCGGTGAACTTTTGTATTGGGAAAGTCATCTCCGGTGAACTTTTGTATTGGGAAAGTCATCTCCGGTGAACTTTTGTATGGGAAAAGTCATCTCCGGTGAACTTTTGTATTGGGAAAGTCATCTCCGGTGAACTTTTGTATTGGGAAAGTCATCTCCGGTGAACTTTTGTATGGGAAAAGTCATCTCCGGTGAACTTTTGTATGGGAAAAGTCATCTCCGGTGAACTTTTGTATTGGGAAAGTCATCTCCGGTGAACTTTTGTATGGGAAAAGTCATATCCGGTGAACTTTTGTATTGGGAAAGTCATGCCCGGTGAACTTTTGTATGGGAAAAGTCATCTCCGGTGAACTTTTGTATGGGAAAAGTCATCTCCGGTGAACTTTTGTATTGGGAAAGTCATGCCCGGTGAACTTTTATATTGGGAAAGTCATGCCCGGTGAACTTTTGTTTTGGGAAAGTCATGCCCGGTGAACTTTTGTATTGGGAAAGTCATCTCCGGTGAACTTTTGTATTGGGAAAGTCATGCCCGGTGAACTTTTGTATTGGGAAAGTCATCTCCGGTGAACTTTTGTATGGGAAAAGTCATCTCCGGTGAACTTTTGTATGGGAAAAGTCATCTCCGGTGAACTTTTGTATTGGGAAAGTCATGCCCGGTGAACTTTTGTATTGGGAAAGTCATCTCCGGTGAACTTTGTATGGGAAAAGTCATCTCCGGTGAACTTTTGTATTGGGAAAGTCATCTCCGGTGAACTTTTGTATTGGGAAAGTCATCTCCGGTGAACTTTTGTATGGGAAAAGTCATCTCCGGTGAACTTTTGTATTGGGAAAGCCATCTCCGGTGAACTTTTGTATTGGGAAAGTCATCTCCGGTGAACTTTTGTATTGGGAAAGTCATCTCCGGTGAACTTTTGTATGGGAAAAGTCATCTCCGGTGAACTTTTGTATTGGGAAAGTCATCTCCGGTGAACTTTTGTATGGGAAAAGTCATCTCCGGTGAACTTTTGTATTGGGAAAGTCATCTCCGGTGAACTTTTGTATTGGGAAAGTCATCTCCGGTGAACTTTTGTATTGGGAAAGTCATCTCCGGTGAACTTTTGTATGGAAAAAGTCATCTCCGGTGAACTTTTGTATTGGGAAAGTCATCTCCGGTAAACTTTTGTATTGGGAAAGTCATCTCCGGTGAACTTTTGTATTGGGAAAGTCATCTCCGGTGAACTTTTGTATTGGGAAAGTCATCTCCGGTGAACTTTTGTATTGGGAAAGTCATCTCCGGTGAACTTTTGTATTGGGAAAGTCATCTTCGGTGAACTTTTGTATGGGAAAAGTCATCTCCGGTGAACTTTTGTATGGGAAAAGTCATCTCCGGTGAACTTTTGTATTGGGAAAGTCATCTCCGGTGAAATTTTGTATGGGAAAAGTCATCTCCGGTGAACTTTTGTATTGGGAAAGTCATCTCCGGTGAACTTTTGTATTGGGAAAGTCATCTCCGGTGAACTTTTGTATGGGAAAAGTCATCTCCGGTGAACTTTTATATTGGGAAAGTCATCTCCGGTGAACTTTTGTATTGGGAAAGTCATCTCCGGTGAACTTTTGTATGGGAAAAGTCATCTCCGGTGAACTTTTGTATTGGGAAAGTCATCTCCGGTGAACTTTTGTATTGGGAAAGTCATCTCCGGTGAACTTTTGTATGGGAAAATCATCTCCGGTTAACTTTTGTATGGGAAAAGTCATCTCCGGTGAATTTTTGTATGGGAAAAGTCATCTCCGGTGAACTTTTGTATTGGGAAAGTCATGCCCGGTGAACTTTTGTATTGGGAAAGTCATGCCCGGTGAACTTTTATATTGGGAAAGTCATCTCCGGTGAACTTTTGTATTGGGAAAGTCATCTCCGGTGAACTTTTGTATGGGAAAAGTCATCTCCGGTGAACTTTTGTATTGGGAAAGTCATCTCCGGTGAACTTTTATATGGGAAAGTCATCTGCGGTGAACTTTTGTATGGGAAAAGTCATCTCCGGTGAACTTTTGTATGGGAAAAGTCATCTCCGGTGAACTTTTGTATTGGGAAAGTCATCTCCGGTGAACTTTTGTATTGGGAAAGTCATCTCCGGTGAACTTTTGTATGGGAAAAGTCATCTCCGGTGAACTTTTGTATTGGGAAAGTCATCTCCGGTGAACTTTTGTATGGGAAAAGCCATCTCCGGTGAACTTTTGTATTGGGAAAGTCATCTCCGGTGAACTTTTGTATGGGAAAAGTCATCTCCGGTGAACTTTTGTATTGGGAAAGTCATCTCCGGTGAACTTTTGTATTGGGAAAGTCATCTCCGGTGAACTTTTGTATGGGAAAAGTCATCTCCGGTGAACTTTTGTATTGGGAAAGTCATCTCCGGTGAACTTTTGTATGGGAAAAGTCATCTCCGGTGAACTTTTGTATTGGGAAAGTCATCTCCGGTGAACTTTTGTATTGGGAAAGTCATCTCCGGTGAACTTTTGTATTGGGAAAGTCATCTCCGGTGAACTTTTGTATTGGGAAAGTCATCTCCGGTGAACTTTTGTATTGGGAAAGTCATCTCCGGTGAACTTTTGTATTGGGAAAGTCATCTCCGGTGAACTTTTGTATTGGGAAAGTCATCTCCGGTGAACTTTTGTATTGGGAAAATCATCTCCGGTGAACTTTTGTATGGGAAAAGTCATCTCCGGTGAACTTTTGTATTGGGAAAGTCATCTCCGGTGAACTTTTGTATTGGGAAAGTCATCTCCGGTGAACTTTTGTATGGGAAAAGTCATCTCCGGTGAACTTTTCTATTGGGAAAGTCATCTCCGGTGAACTTTTGTATGGGAAAAGTCATCTCCGGTGAACTTTTGTATGGGAAAAGTCATCTCCGGTGAACTTTTGTATGGGAAAAGTCATCTCCGGTGAACTTTTGTATGGGAAAGTCATCTCCGGTGAACTTTTGTATTGGGAAAGTCATGCCCGGTGAACTTTTGTATTGGGAAAGTCATGCCCGGTGAACTTTTATATTGGGAAAGTCATCTCCGGTGAACTTTTGTATGGGAAAAGTCATCTCCGGTGAACTTTTGTATTGGGAAAGTCATCTCCGGTGAACTTTTGTATTGGGAAAGTCATCTCCGGTGAACTTTTGTATTGGGAAAGTCATCTCCGGTGAACTTTTGTATTGGGAAAGTCATCTCCGGTGAACTTTTGTATGGGAAAAGTCATCTCCGGTGAACTTTTGTATGGGAAAAGTCATCTCCGGTGAACTTTTGTATTGGGAAAGTCATTTCGGTGAACTTTTGTATTGGGAAAGTCATCTCCGGTGAACTTTTGTATGGGAAAAGTCATCTCCGGTGAACTTTTATATTGGGAAAGTCATCTCCGGTGAACTTTTGTATTGGGAAAGTCGTGCCCGGTGAACTTTTGTATTGGGAAAGTCATGCCCGGTGAACTTTTATATTGGGAAAGTCATCTCCGGTGAACTTTTGTATTGGGAAAGTCATCTCCGGTGAACTTTTGTATGGGAAAAGTCATCTCCGGTGAACTTTTATATTGGGAAAGTCATCTCCGGTGAACTTTTGTATTGGGAAAGTCATCTCCGGTGAACTTTTGTATGGGAAAAGTCATCTCCGGTGAACTTTTGTATTGGGAAAGTCATCTCCGCTGAACTTTTGTATTGGGAAAGTCATCTCCGGTGAACTTTTGTATAGGAAAAGTCATCTCCGGTGAACTTTTGTATTGGGAAAGTCATCTCCGGTGAACTTTTGTATTGGGAAAGTCATCTCCGGTGAACTTTTGTATGGGAAAAGTCATCTCCGGTGAACTTTTGTATTGGGAAAGTCATCTCCGGTGAACTTTTGTATGGGAGAAGTCATCTCCGGTGAACTTTTGTATTGGGAAAGTCATCTCCGGTGAACTTTTGTATTGGGAAAGTCATCTCCGGTGAACTTTTGTATGGGAAAAGTCATCTCCGGTGAACTTTTGTATTGGGAAAGTCATCTCCGGTGAACTTTTGTATGGGAAAAGTCATCTCCGGTGAACTTTTGTATCGGGAAAGTCATGCCCGGTGAACTTTTGTATTGGGAAAGTCATGCCCGGTGAACTTTTGTATTGGGAAAGTCATGCCCGGTGAACTTTTGTATTGGGAAAGTCGTGCCCGGTGAACTTTTGTATTGGGAAAGTCATGCCCGG
Organism: Musca autumnalis; assembly: GCF_047663935.1. Taxonomy (NCBI): domain Eukaryota; kingdom Metazoa; phylum Arthropoda; class Insecta; order Diptera; family Muscidae; genus Musca; species Musca autumnalis. The sequence goes on from NW_027411691.1 coordinate 208,871, forward strand.
TGAACTTTTGTATTGGGAAAGTCATGCCCGGTGAACTTTTGTATGGGAAAAGTCATCTCCGGTGAACTTTTGTATTGGGAAAGTCATCTCCGGTGAACTTTTGTATGGGAAAAGTCATCTCCGGTGAACTTTTGTATTGGGAAAGTCATCTCCGGTGAACTTTTGTATTGGGAAAGTCATCTCCGGTGAACTTTTGTATGGGAAAAGTCATCTCCGGTGAACTTTTGTATTGGGAAAGTCATCTCCGGTGAACTTTTGTATTGGGAAAGTCATCTCCGGTGAACTTTTGTATGGGAAAAGTCATCTCCGGTGAACTTTTGTATGGGAAAAGTCATCTCCGGTGAACTTTTGTATTGGGAAAGTCATCTCCGGTGAACTTTTGTATGGGAAAAGTCATATCCGGTGAACTTTTGTATTGGGAAAGTCATGCCCGGTGAACTTTTGTATGGGAAAAGTCATCTCCGGTGAACTTTTGTATGGGAAAAGTCATCTCCGGTGAACTTTTGTATTGGGAAAGTCATGCCCGGTGAACTTTTATATTGGGAAAGTCATGCCCGGTGAACTTTTGTTTTGGGAAAGTCATGCCCGGTGAACTTTTGTATTGGGAAAGTCATCTCCGGTGAACTTTTGTATTGGGAAAGTCATGCCCGGTGAACTTTTGTATTGGGAAAGTCATCTCCGGTGAACTTTTGTATGGGAAAAGTCATCTCCGGTGAACTTTTGTATGGGAAAAGTCATCTCCGGTGAACTTTTGTATTGGGAAAGTCATGCCCGGTGAACTTTTGTATTGGGAAAGTCATCTCCGGTGAACTTTTGTATGGGAAAAGTCATCTCCGGTGAACTTTTGTATTGGGAAAGTCATCTCCGGTGAACTTTTGTATTGGGAAAGTCATCTCCGGTGAACTTTTGTATGGGAAAAGTCATCTCCGGTGAACTTTTGTATTGGGAAAGCCATCTCCGGTGAACTTTTGTATTGGGAAAGTCATCTCCGGTGAACTTTTGTATTGGGAAAGTCATCTCCGGTGAACTTTTGTATGGGAAAAGTCATCTCCGGTGAACTTTTGTATTGGGAAAGTCATCTCCGGTGAACTTTTGTATGGGAAAAGTCATCTCCGGTGAACTTTTGTATTGGGAAAGTCATCTCCGGTGAACTTTTGTATTGGGAAAGTCATCTCCGGTGAACTTTTGTATTGGGAAAGTCATCTCCGGTGAACTTTTGTATGGGAAAAGTCATCTCCGGTAAACTTTTGTATTGGGAAAGTCATCTCCGGTGAACTTTTGTATTGGGAAAGTCATCTCCGGTGAACTTTTGTATTGGGAAAGTCATCTCCGGTGAACTTTTGTATTGGGAAAGTCATCTCCGGTGAACTTTTGTATTGGGAAAGTCATCTTCGGTGAACTTTTGTATGGGAAAAGTCATCTCCGGTGAACTTTTGTATGGGAAAAGTCATCTCCGGTGAACTTTTGTATTGGGAAAGTCATCTCCGGTGAAATTTTGTATGGGAAAAGTCATCTCCGGTGAACTTTTGTATTGGGAAAGTCATCTCCGGTGAACTTTTGTATTGGGAAAGTCATCTCCGGTGAACTTTTGTATGGGAAAAGTCATCTCCGGTGAACTTTTATATTGGGAAAGTCATCTCCGGTGAACTTTTGTATTGGGAAAGTCATCTCCGGTGAACTTTTGTATGGGAAAAGTCATCTCCGGTGAACTTTTGTATTGGGAAAGTCATCTCCGGTGAACTTTTGTATTGGGAAAGTCATCTCCGGTGAACTTTTGTATGGGAAAATCATCTCCGGTTAACTTTTGTATGGGAAAAGTCATCTCCGGTGAATTTTTGTATGGGAAAAGTCATCTCCGGTGAACTTTTGTATTGGGAAAGTCATGCCCGGTGAACTTTTGTATTGGGAAAGTCATGCCCGGTGAACTTTTATATTGGGAAAGTCATCTCCGGTGAACTTTTGTATTGGGAAAGTCATCTCCGGTGAACTTTTGTATGGGAAAAGTCATCTCCGGTGAACTTTTGTATTGGGAAAGTCATCTCCGGTGAACTTTTATATGGGAAAGTCATCTGCGGTGAACTTTTGTATGGGAAAAGTCATCTCCGGTGAACTTTTGTATGGGAAAAGTCATCTCCGGTGAACTTTTGTATTGGGAAAGTCATCTCCGGTGAACTTTTGTATTGGGAAAGTCATCTCCGGTGAACTTTTGTATGGGAAAAGTCATCTCCGGTGAACTTTTGTATTGGGAAAGTCATCTCCGGTGAACTTTTGTATGGGAAAAGCCATCTCCGGTGAACTTTTGTATTGGGAAAGTCATCTCCGGTGAACTTTTGTATGGGAAAAGTCATCTCCGGTGAACTTTTGTATTGGGAAAGTCATCTCCGGTGAACTTTTGTATTGGGAAAGTCATCTCCGGTGAACTTTTGTATGGGAAAAGTCATCTCCGGTGAACTTTTGTATTGGGAAAGTCATCTCCGGTGAACTTTTGTATGGGAAAAGTCATCTCCGGTGAACTTTTGTATTGGGAAAGTCATCTCCGGTGAACTTTTGTATTGGGAAAGTCATCTCCGGTGAACTTTTGTATTGGGAAAGTCATCTCCGGTGAACTTTTGTATTGGGAAAGTCATCTCCGGTGAACTTTTGTATTGGGAAAGTCATCTCCGGTGAACTTTTGTATTGGGAAAGTCATCTCCGGTGAACTTTTGTATTGGGAAAGTCATCTCCGGTGAACTTTTGTATTGGGAAAATCATCTCCGGTGAACTTTTGTATGGGAAAAGTCATCTCCGGTGAACTTTTCTATTGGGAAAGTCATCTCCGGTGAACTTTTGTATGGGAAAAGTCATCTCCGGTGAACTTTTGTATGGGAAAAGTCATCTCCGGTGAACTTTTGTATGGGAAAAGTCATCTCCGGTGAACTTTTGTATGGGAAAGTCATCTCCGGTGAACTTTTGTATTGGGAAAGTCATGCCCGGTGAACTTTTGTATTGGGAAAGTCATGCCCGGTGAACTTTTATATTGGGAAAGTCATCTCCGGTGAACTTTTGTATGGGAAAAGTCATCTCCGGTGAACTTTTGTATTGGGAAAGTCATCTCCGGTGAACTTTTGTATTGGGAAAGTCATCTCCGGTGAACTTTTGTATTGGGAAAGTCATCTCCGGTGAACTTTTGTATTGGGAAAGTCATCTCCGGTGAACTTTTGTATGGGAAAAGTCATCTCCGGTGAACTTTTGTATGGGAAAAGTCATCTCCGGTGAACTTTTGTATTGGGAAAGTCATTTCGGTGAACTTTTGTATTGGGAAAGTCATCTCCGGTGAACTTTTGTATGGGAAAAGTCATCTCCGGTGAACTTTTATATTGGGAAAGTCATCTCCGGTGAACTTTTGTATTGGGAAAGTCGTGCCCGGTGAACTTTTGTATTGGGAAAGTCATGCCCGGTGAACTTTTATATTGGGAAAGTCATCTCCGGTGAACTTTTGTATTGGGAAAGTCATCTCCGGTGAACTTTTGTATGGGAAAAGTCATCTCCGGTGAACTTTTGTATTGGGAAAGTCATCTCCGGTGAACTTTTGTATTGGGAAAGTCATGCCCGGTGAACTTTTGTATTGGGAAAGTCATGCCCGGTGAACTTTTGTATTGGGAAAGTCATGCCCGGTGAACTTTTGTATGGGAAAAGTCATCTCCGGTGAACTTTTGTATTGGGAAAGTCATCTCCGGTGAACTTTTGTATGGGAAAAGTCATCTCCGGTGAACTTTTGTATGGGAAAAGTCATCTCCGGTGAACTTTTGTATTGGGAAAGTCATCTCCGGTGAACTTTTGTATTGGGAAAGTCATCTCCGGTGAACTTTTGTATGGGAAAAGTCATCTCCGGTGAACTTTTATATTGGGAAAGTCATCTCCGGTGAACTTTTGTATTGGGAAAGTCGTGCCCGGTGAACTTTTGTATTGGGAAAGTCATGCCCGGTGGACTTTTATATTGGGAAAGTCATCTCCGGTGAACTTTTGTATTGGGAAAGTCATCTCCGGTGAACTTTTGTATGGGAAAAGTCATCTCCGGTGAACTTTTGTATTGGGAAAGTCATCTCCGGTGAACTTTTGTATTGGGAAAGTCATGCCCGGTGAACTTTTGTATTGGGAAAGTCATGCCCGGTGAACTTTTGTATTGGGAAAGTCATGCCCGGTGAACTTTTGTATGGGAAAAGTCATCTCCGGTGAACTTTTGTATTGGGAAAGTCATCTCCGGTGAACTTTTGTATTGGGAAAGTCATCTCCGGTGAACATTTATATTGGGAAAGTCATCTCCGGTGAACTTTTGTATTGGGAAAGTCATCTCCGGTGAACTTTTGTATTGGGAAAGTAATCTCCGGTGAACTTTTGTATGGGAAAAGTCATCTCCGGTGAACTTTTGTATGGGAAAGTCATCTCCGGTGAACTTTTGTATTGGGAAAGTCATCTCCGGTGAATTTTTGTATTGGGAAAGTCATCTCCGGTGAACTTTTGTATTGGGAAAGTCATCTCCGGTGAACTTTTGTATTGGGAACGTCATGCCCGGTGAACTTTTGTATTGGGAAAGTCATCTCCGGTGAACTTTTGTATTGGAAAAGTCATCTCCGGTGAACTTTTGTATGGGAAAAGTCATCTCCGGTGAACTTTTGTATTAGGAAAGTCATCTCCGGTGAACTTTTGTATTGGGAAAGTCATCTCCGGTGAACTTTTGTATTGGGAAAGTCATCTCCGGTGAACTTTTGTATTGGGAAAGTCATCTCCGGTGAACTTTTGTATGGGAAAAGTCATCTCCGGTGAACTTTTGTATTGGGAAAGTCATCTCCGGTGAACTTTTGTATTGGGAAAGTCATGCCCGGTGAACTTCTGTATTGGGAAAGTCATCTCCGGTGAACTTTTGTATGGGAAAAGTCATCTCCGGTGAACTTTTGTATGGGAAAAGTCATCTCCGGTGAACTTTTGTATTGGGAAAGTCATGCCCGGTGAACTTTTGTATTGGGAAAGTCATCTCCGGTGAACTTTTGTATGGGAAAAGTCATCTCCGGTGAACTTTTGTATTGGGAAAGTCATCTCCGGTGAACTTTTGTATTGGGAAAGTCATCTCCGGTGAACTTTTGTATGGGAAAAGTCATCTCCGGTGAACTTTTGTATTGGGAAAGTCATCTCCGGTGAACTTTTGTATTGGGAAAGTCATCTCCGGTGAACTTTTGTATTGGGAAAGTCATCTCCGGTGAACTTTTGTATGGGAAAAGTCATCTCCGGTGAACTTTTGTATTGGGAAAGTCATCTCCGGTGAACTTTTGTATGGGAAAAGTCATCTCCGGTGAACTTTTGTATTGGGAAAGTCATCTCCGGTGAACTTTTGTATTGGGAAAGTCATGCCCGGTGAACTTTTGTATTGGGAAAGTCATGCCCGGTGAACTTTTGTATGGGAAAAGTCATCTCCGGTGAACTTTTGTATTGGGAAAGTCATCTCCGGTGAACTTTTGTATGGGAAAAGTCATCTCCGGTGAACTTTTGTATGGGAAAAGTCATCTCCGGTGAACTTTTGTATTGGGAAAGTCATCTCCGGTGAACTTTTGTATTGGGAAAGTCATCTCCGGTGAACTTTTGTATGGGAAAAGTCATCTCCGGTGAACTTTTATATTGGGAAAGTCATCTCCGGTGAACTTTTGTATTGGGAAAGTCGTGCCCGGTGAACTTTTGTATTGGGAAAGTCATGCCCGGTGAACTTTTATATTGGGAAAGTCATCTCCGGTGAACTTTTGTATTGGGAAAGTCATCTCCGGTGAACTTTTGTATGGGAAAAGTCATCTCCGGTGAACTTTTGTATTGGGAAAGTCATCTCCGGTGAACTTTTGTATTGGGAAAGTCATGCCCGGTGAACTTTTGTATTGGGAAAGTCATGCCCGGTGAACTTTTGTATTGGGAAAGTCATGCCCGGTGAACTTTTGTATGGGAAAAGTCATCTCCGGTGAACTTTTGTATTGGGAAAGTCATCTCCGGTGAACTTTTGTATTGGGAAAGTCATCTCCGGTGAACTTTTATATTGGGAAAGTCATCTCCAGTGAACTTTTGTATTGGGAAAGTCATCTCCGGTGAACTTTTGTATTGGGAAAGTAATCTCCGGTGAACTTTTGTATGGGAAAAGTCATCTCCGGTGAACTTTTGTATGGGAAAGTCATCTCCGGTGAACTTTTGTATTGGGAAAGTCATCTCCGGTGAATTTTTGTATTGGGAAAGTCATCTCCGGTGAACTTTTGTATTGGGAAAGTCATCTCCGGTGAACTTTTGTATTGGGAAAGTCATGCCCGGTGAACTTTTGTATTGGGAAAGTCATCTCCGGTGAACTTTTGTATTGGAAAAGTCATCTCCGGTGAACTTTTGTATGGGAAAAGTCATCTCCGGTGAACTTTTGTATTAGGAAAGTCATCTCCGGTGAACTTTTGTATTGGGAAAGTCATCTCCGGTGAACTTTTGTATTGGGAATGTCATCTCCGGTGAACTTTTGTATTGGGAAAGTCATCTCCGGTGAACTTTTGTATGGGAAAAGTCATCTCCGGTGAACTTTTGTATTGGGAAAGTCATCTCCGGTGAACTTTTGTATTGGGAAAGTCATGCCCGGTGAACTTTTGTATTGGGAAAGTCATCTCCGGTGAACTTTTGTATGGGAAAAGTCATCTCCGGTGAACTTTTGTATGGGAAAAGTCATCTCCGGTGAACTTTTGTATTGGGAAAGCCATGCCCGGTGAACTTTTGTATTGGGAAAGTCATCTCCGGTGAACTTTTGTATGGGAAAAGTCATCTCCGGTGAACTTTTGTATTGGGAAAGTCATCTCCGGTGAACTTTTGTATTGGGAAAGTCATCTCCGGTGAACTTTTGTATGGGAAAAGTCATCTCCGGTGAACTTTTGTATTGGGAAAGTCATCTCCGGTGAACTTTTGTATTGGGAAAGTCATCTCCGGTGAACTTTTGTATTGGGAAAGTCATCTCCGGTGAACTTTTGTATGGGAAAAGTCATCTCCGGTGAACTTTTGTATTGGGAAAGTCATCTCCGGTGAACTTTTGTATGGGAAAAGTCATCTCCGGTGAACTTTTGTATTGGGAAAGTCATCTCCGGTGAACTTTTGTATTGGGAAAGTCATCTCCGGTGAACTTTTGTATTGGGAAAGTCATCTCCGGTGAACTTTTGTATGGGAAAAGTCATCTCCGGTGAACTTTTGTATTGGGAAAGTCATCTCCGGTGAACTTTTGTATGGGAAAAGTCATCTCCGGTGAACTTTTGTATTGGGAAAGTCATCTCCGGTGAACTTTTGTATGGGAAAAATCATCTCCGGTGAACTTTTGTATTGGGAAAGTCATCTCCGGTGAACTTTTGTATTGGGAAAGTCATCTCCGGTGAACTTTTGTATTGGGAAAGTCATCTCCGGTGAACTTTTGTATTGGGAAAGTCATCTCCGGTGAACTTTTGTATGGGAAAAGTCATCTCCGGTGAACTTTTGTATTGGGAAAGTCATCTCCGGTGAACTTTTGTATGGGAAAAGTCATCTCCGGTGAACTTTTGTATTGGGAAAGTCATCTCCGGTGAACTTTTGTATTGGGAAAGTCATCTCCGGTGAACTTTTGTATGGGAAAAGTCATCTCCGGTGAACTTTTGTATTGGGAAAGTCATCTCCGGTGAACTTTTGTATTGGGAAAGTCATCTCCGGTGAACTTTTGTATGGGAAAAGTCATCTCCGGTGAACTTTTGTATTGGGAAAGTCATCTCCGGTGAACTTTTGTATGGGAAAAGTCATCTCCGGTGAACTTTTGTATTGGGAAAGTCATCTCCGGTGAACTTTTGTATTGGGAAAGTCATCTCCGGTGAACTTTTGTATGGGAAAAGTCATCTCCGGTGAACTTTTGTATTGGGAAAGTCATGCCCGGTGAACTTTTGTATTGGGAAAGTCATGCCCGGTGAACTTTTGTATTGGGAAAGTCATGCCCGGTGAACTTTTGTATTGGGAAAGTCATCTCCGGTGAACTTTTATATTGGGAAAGTCATGCCCGGTGAACTTTTGTATTGGGAAAGTCATCTCCGGTGAACTTTTGTATTGGAAAAAGTCATCTCCGGTGAACTTTTGTATTGGGAAAGTCATCTCCGGTGAACTTTTGTATTGGGAAAGTCATCTCCGGTGAACTTTTGTATTGGGAAAGTCATCTCCGGTGAACTTTTGTATTGGGAAAGTCATCTCCGGTGAACTTTTGTATTGGGAAAGTCATGCCCGGCGAACTTTTGTATTGGGAAAGTCATGCCCGGTGAACTTTTGTATTGGGAAAGTCATGCCCGGTGAACTTTTGTATTGGGAAAGTCATGCCCGGTGAACTTTTGTATTGGGAAAGTCATCTCCGGTGAACTTTTATATTGGAAAAGTCATGCCCGGTGAACTTTTGTATTGGGAAAGTCATGCCCGGTGAACTATTGTATTGGGAAAGTCATGCCCGGTGAACTTTTGTATTGGGAAAGGCATGCCCGGTGAACTTTTGTATTGGGAAAGTCATCTCCGGTGAACTTTTGTATGGGAAAAGTCATCTCCGGTGAACTTTTGTATTGGGAAAGTCATCTCCGGTGAACTTTTGTATGGGAAAAGTCATCTCCGGTGAACTTTTGTATTGGGAAAGTCATCTCCGGTGAACTCTTGTATGGGAAAAGTCATCTCCGGTGAACTTTTGTATTGGGAAAGTCATCTCCGGTGAACTTTTGTATGGGAAAAGTCATCTCCGGTGAACTTTTGTATTGGGAAAGTCATCTCCGGTGAACTTTTGTATTGGGAAAGTCATCTCCGGTGAACTTTTGTATTGGGAAAGTCATCTCCGGTGAACTTTTGTATTGGGAAAGTCATCTCCGGTGAACTTTTGTATGGGAAAAGTCATCTCCGGTGAACTTTTGTATTGGGAAAGTCATCTCCGGTGAACTTTTGTATTGGGAAAGTCATCTCCGGTGAACTTTTGTATGGGAAAAGTCATCTCCGGTGAACTTTTATGTTGGGAAAGTCATCTCCGGTGAACTTTTGTATGGGAAAAGTCATCCCCGGTGAACTTTTGTATGGGAAAAGTCATCTCCGGTGAACTTTTGTATTGGGAAAGTCATCTCCGGTGAACTTTTGTATTGGGAAAGTCATTTCCGGTGAACTTTTGTATGGGAAAAGTCATCTCCGGTGAACTTTTATATTGGGAAAGTCATCTCCGGTGAACTTTTGTATTGGGAAAGTCGTGCCCGGTGAACTTTTGTATTGGGAAAGTCATCTCCGGTGAACTTTTGTATTGGGAAAGTCATCTCCGGTGAACTTTTGCATTGGGAAAGTCATCTCCGGTGAACTTTTGTATGGGAAAATTCATCTCCGGTGAACTTTTGTATTGGGAAAGTCATCTCCGGTGAACTTTTGTATTGGGAAAGTCATCTCCGGTGAACTTTTGTATGGGAAAAGTCATCTCCGGTGAACTTTTGTATTGGGAAAGTCATCTCCGGTGAACTTTTGTATTGGGAAACTCATGCCCGGTGAACTTTTGTTTTGGGAAAGTCATGCCCGGTGAACTTTTGTATTGGGAAAGTCATCTCCGGTGAACTTTTGTATGGGAAAAGTCATCTCCGGTGAACTTTTGTATGGGAAAAGTCATCTCCGGTGAACTTTTGTATTGGGAAAGTCATCTCCGGTGAACTTTTGTATTGGGAAAGTCATCTCCGGTGAACTTTTGTATTGGGAAAGTCATCTCCGGTGAACTTTTGTATGGGAAAAGTCATCTCCGGTGAACTTTTGTATTGGGAAAGTCATCTCCGGTGAACTTTTGTATGGGAAAAGTCATCTCCGGTGAACTTTTGTATTGGGAAAGTCATGCCCGGTGAACTTTTGTATTGGGAAAGTCATGCCCGGTGAACTTTTGTATTGGGAAAGTCATGCCCGGTGAACTTTTGTATGGGAAAAGTTATCTCCGGTGAACTTTTGTATGGGAAAAGTCATCTCCGGTGAACTTTTGTATTGGGAAAGTCATCTCCGGTGAACTTTTGTATTGGGAAAGACATCTCCGGTGAACTTTTGTATTGGGAAAGTCATGCCCGGTGAACTTTTGTTTTGGGAAAGTCATGCCCGGTGAACTTTTATATTGGGAAAGTCATGCCCGGTGAACTTTTGTTTTGGGAAAGTCATGCCCGGTGAACTTTTGTATTGGGAAAGTCATCTCCGGTGAACTTTTGTATTGGGAAAGTCATGCCCGGTGAACTTTTGTATTGGGAAAGTCATCTCCGGTGAACTTTTGTATTGGGAAAGTCATCTCCGGTGAACTTTTGTATTGGGAAAGTCATCTCCGGTGAACTTTTGTATGGGAAAAGTCATCTCCGGTGAACTTTTGTATTGGGAAAGTCATCTCCGGTGAACTTTTGTATGGGAAAAGTCATCTCCGGTGAACTTTTGTATTGGGAAAGTCATCTCCGGTGAACTTTTGTATTGGGAAAGTCATGCCCGGTGAACTTTTGTATTGGGAAAGTCATCTCCGGTGAACTTTTGTATGGGAAAAGTCATCTCCGGTGAACTTTTGTATGGGAAAAGTCATCTCCGGTGAACTTTTGTATTGGGAAAGTCATGCCCGGTGAACTTTTGTATTGGGAAAGTCATCTCCGGTGAACTTTTGTATGGGAAAAGTCATCTCCGGTGAACTTTTGTATTGGGAAAGTCATCTCCGGTGAACTTTTGTATTGGGAAAGTCATCTCCGGTGAACTTTTGTATGGGAAAAGTCATCTCCGGTGAACTTTTGTATTGGGAAAGTCATCTCCGGTGAACTTTTGTATTGGGAAAGTCATCTCCGGTGAACTTTTGTATTGGGAAAGTCATCTCCGGTGAACTTTTGTATGGGAAAAGTCATCTCCGGTGAACTTTTGTATTGGGAAAGTCATCTCCGGTGAACTTTTGTATGGGAAAAGTCATCTCCGGTGAACTTTTGTATTGGGAAAGTCATCTCCGGTGAACTTTTGTATTGGGAAAGTCATCTCCGGTGAACTTTTGTATTGGGAAAGTCATCTCCGGTGAACTTTTGTATGGGAAAAGTCATCTCCGGTGAACTTTTGTATTGGGAAAGTCATCTCCGGTGAACTTTTGTATGGGAAAAGTCATCTCCGGTGAACTTTTGTATGGGAAAAGTCATCTCCGGTGAACTTTTGTATTGGGAAAGTCATCTCCGGTGAACTTTTGTATTGGGAAAGTCATCTCCGGTGAACTTTTGTATGGGAAAAGTCATCTCCGGTGAACTTTTATATTGGGAAAGTCATCTCCGGTGAACTTTTGTATTGGGAAAGTCATGCCCGGTGAACTTTTGTATTGGGAAAGTCATCTCCGGTGAACTTTTGTATGGGAAAAGTCATCTCCGGTGAACTTTTGTATGGGAAAAGTCATCTCCGGTGAACTTTTGTATTGGGAAAGTCATCTCCGGTGAACTTTTGTATGGGAAAAGTCATCTCCGGTGAACTTTTGTATTGGGAAAGTCATCTCCGGTGAACTTTTGTATTGGGAAAGTCATCTCCGGTGAACTTTTGTATGGGAAAAGTCATCTCCGGTGAACTTTTGTATTGGGAAAGTCATCTCCGGTGAACTTTTGTATTGGGAAAGTCATCTCCGGTGAACTTTTGTATTGGGAAAGTCATCTCCGGTGAACTTTTGTATGGGAAAAGTCATCTCCGGTGAACTTTTGTATTGGGAAAGTCATCTCCGGTGAACTTTTGTATGGGAAAAGTCATCTCCGGTGAACTTTTGTATTGGGAAAGTCATCTCCGGTGAACTTTTGTATGGGAAAAGTCATCTCCGGTGAACTTTTGTATTGGGAAAGTCATCTCCGGTGAACTTTTGTATGGGAAAAGTCATCTCCGGTGAACTTTTGTTTTGGGAAAGTCATCTCCGGTGAACTTTTGTATTGGGAAAGTCATCTCCGGTGAACTTTTGTATTGGGAAAGTCATCTCCGGTGAACTTTTGTATTGGGAAAGTCATCTCCGGTGAACTTTTGTATGGGAAAAGTCATCTCCGGTGAACTTTTGTATTGGGAAAGTCATCTCCGGTGAACTTTTGTATGGGAAAAGTCATCTCCGGTGAACTTTTGTATTGGGAACGTCATCTCCGGTGAACTTTTGTATTGGAAAGTCATCTCCGGTGAACTTTTGTATGGGAAAAGTCATCTCCGGTGAACTTTTGTATTGGGAAAGTCATCTCCGGTGAACTTTTGTATTGGGAAAGTCATCTCCGGTGAACTTTTGTATGGGAAAAGTCATCTCCGGTGAACTTTTGTATTGGGAAAGTCATCTCCGGTGAACTTTTGTATTGGGAAAGTCATCTCCGGTGAACTTTCGTATGGGAAAAGTCATCTCCGGTGAACTTTTGTATGGGAAAAGTCATCTCCGGTGAACTTTTGTATTGGGAAAGTCATCTCCGGTGAACTTTTGTATGGGAAAAGTCATCTGCGGTGAACTTTTGTATTGGGAAAGTCATCTCCGGTGAACTTTTGTATTGGGAAAGTCATCTCCGGTGAACTTTTGTATGGGAATAGTCATCTCCGGTGAACTTTTGTATTGGGAAAGTCATCTCCGGTGAACTTTTGTATTGGGAAAGTCATCTCCGGTGAACTTTTGTATGGGAAAAGTCATCTCCGGTGAACTTTTGTATGGAAAAGTCATCTCCGGTGAACTTTTGTATGGGAAAAGTCATCTCCGGTGAACTTTTGTATTGGGAAAGTCATGCCCGGTGAACTTTTGTATTGGGAAAGTCATGCCCGGTGAACTTTTATATTGGGAAAGTCATCTCCGGTGAACTTTTGTATTGGGAAAGTCATGCCCGGTGAACTTTTGTATTGGGAAAGTCATGCCCGGTGAACTTTTATATTGGGAAAGTCATCTCCGGTGAACTTTTGTATTGGGAAAGTCATCTCCGGTGAACTTTTGTATGGGAAAAATCATCTCCGGTGAACTTTTGTATTGGGAAAGTCATGCCCGGTGAACTTTTGTATTGGGAAAGTCATGCCCGGTGAACTTTTGTATTGGGAAAGTCATGCCCGGTGAACTTTTGTATTGGGAAAGTCATGCCCGGTGAACTTTTGTATTGGGAAAGTCATGCCCGGTGAACTTTTGTATTGGGAAAGTCATCTCCGGTGAACTTTTGTATTGGGAAAGTCATCTCCGGTGAACTTTTGTATGGGAAAAGTCATCTCCGGTGAACTTTTGTATTGGGAAAGTCATCTCCGGTGAACTTTTGTATGGGAAAAGTCATCTCCGGTGAACTTTTGTATGGGAAAAGTCATCTCCGGTGAACTTTTGTATTGGGAAAGTCATCTCCGGTGAACTTTTGTATGGGAAAAGTCATCTCCGGTGAACTTTTGTATTGGGAAAGTCATCTCCGGTGAACTTTTGTATTGGGAAAGTCGTGCCCGGTGAACTTTTGTATTGGGAAAGTCATGCCCGGTGAACTTTTATATTGGGAAAGTCATCTCCGGTGAACTTTTGTATTGGGAAAGTCGTGCCCGGTGAACTTTTGTATTGGGAAAGTCATGCCCGGTGAACTTTTATATTGGGAAAGTCATCTCCGGTGAACTTTTGTATTGGGAAAGTCGTGCCCGGTGAACTTTTGTATTGGGAAAGTCATCTCCGGTGAACTTTTGTATGGGAAAGTCATCTCCGGTGAACTTTTGTATTGGGAAAGTCATGCCCGGTGAACTTTTGTATTGGGAAAGTCATCTCCGGTGAACTTTTTTATGGGAAAAGTCATCTCCGGTGAACTTTTGTATGGGAAAAGTCATCTCCGGTGAACTTTTGTATGGGAAAAGTCATCTCCGGTGAACTTTTGTATTGGGAAAGTCATCTCCGGTGAACTTTTGTATTGGGAAAGTCATCTCCGGTGAACTTTTGTATGGGAAAAGTCATCTCCGGTGAACTTTTGTATTGGGAAAGTCATCTCCGGTGAACTTTTGTATGGGAAAAGTCATCTCCGGTGAACTTTTGTATTGGGAAAGTCATCTCCGGTGAACTTTTGTATGGGAAAAGTCATCTCCGGTGAACTTTTGTATTGGGAAAGTCATCTCCGGTGAACTTTTGTATTGGGAAAGTCATCTCCGGTGAACTTTTGTATGGGAAAAGTCATCTCCGGTGAACTTTTGTATTGGGAAAGTCATCTCCGGTGAACTTTTATATGGGAAAAGTCATCTCCGGTGAACTTTTGTATTGGGAAAGTCATGCCCGGTGAACTTTTGTATTGGGAAAGTCATGCCCGGTGAACTTTTGTATTGGGAAAGTCATGCCCGGTGAACTTTTGTATTGGGAAAGTCGTGCCCGGTGAACTTTTGTATTGGGAAAGTCATGCCCGGTGAACTTTTGTATTGGGAAAGTCATCTCCGGTGAACTTTTGTATTGGGAAAGTCATCTCCGGTGAACTTTTGTATGGGAAAAGTCATCTCCGGTGAACTTTTGTATTGGGAAAGTCATGCCCGGTGAACTTTTGTATGGGAAAAGTCATCTCCGGTGAACTTTTGTATTGGGAAAGTCATCTCCGGTGAACTTTTGTATGGGAAAAGTCATCTCCGGTGAACTTTTGTATTGGGAAAGTCATCTCCGGTGAACTTTTGTATTGGGAAAAGTCATATCCGGTGAACTTTTGTATTGGGAAAGTCATCTCCGGTGAACTTTTGTATTGGGAAAGTCATCTCCGGTGAACTTTTGTATGGGAAAAGTCATCTCCGGTGAACTTTTGTATTGGGAAAGTCATCTCCGGTGAACTTTTGTATTGGGAAAGTCATCTCCGGTGAACTTTTGTATGGGAAAAGTCATTTCCGGTGAACTTTTGTATGGGAAAAGTCATCTCCGGTGAACTTTTGTATTGGGAAAGTCATCTCCGGTGAACTTTTGTATGGGAAAAGTCATCTCCGGTGAACTTTTGTATTGGGAAAGTCATCTCCGGTGAACTTTTGTATTGGGAAAGTCATCTCCGGTGAACTTTTGTATTGGGAAAGTCATGCCCGGTGAACTTTTGTATTGGGAAAGTCATCTCCGGTGAACTTTTGTATTGGGAAAGTCATCTCCGGTGAACTTTTGTATGGGAAAAGTCATCTCCGGTGAACTTTTGTATTGGGAAAGTCATCTCCGGTGAACTTTTGTATGGGAAAGTCATCTCCGGTGAACTTTTGTATGGGAAAAGTCATCTCCGGTGAACTTTTGTATGGGAAAAGTCATCTCCGGTGAACTTTTGTATTGGGAAAGTCATCTCCGGTGAACTTTTGTATTGGGAAAGTCATCTCCGGTGAACTTTTGTATGGGAAAAGTCATCTCCGGTGAACTTTTGTATTGGGAAAGTCATCTCCGGTGAACTTTTGTATGGGAAAAGTCATCTCCGGTGAACTTTTGTATTGGGAAAGTCATCTCCGGTGAACTTTTGTATGGGAAAAGTCATCTCCGGTGAACTTTTGTATTGGGAAAGTCATCTCCGGTGAACTTTTGTATTGGGAAAGTCATGCCCGGTGAACTTTTATATTGGGAAAGTCATCTCCGGTGAACTTTTGTATTGGGAAAGTCGTGCCCGGTGAACTTTTGTATTGGGAAAGTCATCTCCGGTGAACTTTTGTATGGGAAAGTCATCTCCGGTGAACTTTTGTATTGGGAAAGTCATGCCCGGTGAACTTTTGTATTGGGAAAGTCATCTCCGGTGAACTTTTTTATGGGAAAAGTCATCTCCGGTGAACTTTTGTATGGGAAAAGTCATCTCCGGTGAACTTTTGTATGGGAAAAGTCATCTCCGGTGAACTTTTGTATTGGGAAAGTCATCTCCTGTGAACTTTTGTATTGGGAAAGTCATCTCCGGTGAACTTTTGTATTGGGAAAGTCATCTCCGGTGAACTTTTGTATGGGAAAAGTCATCTCCGGTGAACTTTTGTATTGGGAAAGTCATCTCCGGTGAACTTTTGTATGGGAAAAGTCATCTCCGGTGAACTTTTGTATTGGGAAAGTCATCTCCGGTGAACTTTTGTATGGGAAAAGTCATCTCCGGTGAACTTTTGTATTGGGAAAGTCATCTCCGGTGAACTTTTGTATTGGGAAAGTCATCTCCGGTGAACTTTTGTATGGGAAAAGTCATCTCCGGTGAACTTTTGTATTGGGAAAGTCATCTCCGGTGAACTTTTATATGGGAAAAGTCATCTCCGGTGAACTTTTGTATTGGGAAAGTCATGCCCGGTGAACTTTTGTATTGGGAAAGTCATGCCCGGTGAACTTTTGTATTGGGAAAGTCATGCCCGGTGAACTTTTGTATTGGGAAAGTCGTGCCCGGTGAACTTTTGTATTGGGAAAGTCATGCCCGGTGAACTTTTGTATTGGGAAAGTCATCTCCGGTGAACTTTTGTATTGGGAAATTCATCTCCGGTGAACTTTTGTATGGGAAAAGTCATCTCCGGTGAACTTTTGTATTGGGAAAGTCATGCCCGGTGAACATTTGTATGGGAAAAGTCATCTCCGGTGAACTTTTGTATTGGGAAAGTCATCTCCGGTGAACTTTTGTATGGGAAAAGTCATCTCCGGTGAACTTTTGTATTGGGAAAGTCATCTCCGGTGAACTTTTGTATTGGGAAAAGTCATCTCCGGTGAACTTTTGTATTGGGAAAGTCATCTCCGGTGAACTTTTGTATTGGGAAAGTCATCTCCGGTGAACTTTTGTATGGGAAAAGTCATCTCCGGTGAACTTTTGTATTGGGAAAGTCATCTCCGGTGAACTTTTGTATTGGGAAAGTCATCTCCGGTGAACTTTTGTATGGGAAAAGTCATTTCCGGTGAACTTTTGTATGGGAAAAGTCATCTCCGGTGAACTTTTGTATTGGGAAAGTCATCTCCGGTGAACTTTTGTATGGGAAAAGTCATCTCCGGTGAACTTTTGTATTGGGAAAGTCATCTCCGGTGAACTTTTGTATTGGGAAAGTCATCTCCGGTGAACTTTTGTATGGGAAAGTCATCTCCGGTGAACTTTTGTATGGGAAAAGTCATCTCCGGTGAACTTTTGTATGGGAAAAGTCATCTCCGGTGAACTTTTGTATTGGGAAAGTCATCTCCGGTGAACTTTTGTATTGGGAAAGTCATCTCCGGTGAACTTTTGTATGGGAAAAGTCATCTCCGGTGAACTTTTGTATTGGGAAAGTCATCTCCGGTGAACTTTTGTATGGGAAAAGTCATCTCCGGTGAACTTTTGTATTGGGAAAGTCATCTCCGGTGAACTTTTGTATGGGAAAAGTCATCTCCGGTGAACTTTTGTATTGGGAAAGTCATCTCCGGTGAACTTTTGTATTGGGAAAGTCATGCCCGGTGAACTTTTATATTGGGAAAGTCATCTCCGGTGAACTTTTGTATTGGGAAAGTCGTGCCCGGTGAACTTTTGTATTGGGAAAGTCATCTCCGGTGAACTTTTGTATGGGAAAGTCATCTCCGGTGAACTTTTGTATTGGGAAAGTCATGCCCGGTGAACTTTTGTATTGGGAAAGTCATCTCCGGTGAACTTTTTTATGGGAAAAGTCATCTCCGGTGAACTTTTGTATGGGAAAAGTCATCTCCGGTGAACTTTTGTATGGGAAAAGTCATCTCCGGTGAACTTTTGTATTGGGAAAGTCATCTCCTGTGAACTTTTGTATTGGGAAAGTCATCTCCGGTGAACTTTTGTATGGGAAAAGTCATCTCCGGTGAACTTTTGTATTGGGAAAGTCATCTCCGGTGAACTTTTGTATGGGAAAAGTCATCTCCGGTGAACTTTTGTATTGGGAAAGTCATCTCCGGTGAACTTTTGTATGGGAAAAGTCATCTCCGGTGAACTTTTGTATTGGGAAAGTCATCTCCGGTGAACTTTTGTATTGGGAAAGTCATCTCCGGTGAACTTTTGTATGGGAAAAGTCATCTCCGGTGAACTTTTGTATTGGGAAAGTCATCTCCGGTGAACTTTTATATGGGAAAAGTCATCTCCGGTGAACTTTTGTATTGGGAAAGTCATGCCCGGTGAACTTTTGTATTGGGAAAGTCATGCCCGGTGAACTTTTGTATTGGGAAAGTCATGCCCGGTGAACTTTTGTATTGGGAAAGTCGTGCCCGGTGAACTTTTGTATTGGGAAAGTCATGCCCGGTGAACTTTTGTATTGGGAAAGTCATCTCCGGTGAACTTTTGTATTGGGAAAGTCATCTCCGGTGAACTTTTGTATGGGAAAAGTCATCTCCGGTGAACTTTTGTATTGGGAAAGTCATGCCCGGTGAACTTTTGTATGGGAAAAGTCATCTCCGGTGAACTTTTGTATTGGGAAAGTCATCTCCGGTGAACTTTTGTATGGGAAAAGTCATCTCCGGTGAACTTTTGTATTGGGAAAGTCATCTCCGGTGAACTTTTGTATTGGGAAAAGTCATCTCCGGTGAACTTTTGTATTGGGAAAGTCATCTCCGGTGAACTTTTGTATTGGGAAAGTCATCTCCGGTGAACTTTTGTATGGGAAAAGTCATTTCCGGTGAACTTTTGTATTGGGAAAGTCATCTCCGGTGAACTTTTGTATTGGGAAAGTCATCTCCGGTGAACTTTTGTATGGGAAAAGTCATTTCCGGTGAACTTTTGTATGGGAAAAGTCATCTCCGGTGAACTTTTGTATTGGGAAAGTCATCTCCGGTGAACTTTTGTATGGGAAAAGTCATCTCCGGTGAACTTTTGTATTGGGAAAGTCATCTCCGGTGAACTTTTGTATTGGGAAAGTCATCTCCGGTGAACTTTTGTATTGGGAAAGTCATGCCCGGTGAACTTTTGTATTGGGAAAGTCATCTCCGGTGAACTTTTGTATTGGGAAAGTCATCTCCGGTGAACTTTTGTATGGGAAAAGTCATCTCCGGTGAACTTTTGTATTGGGAAAGTCATCTCCGGTGAACTTTTGTATGGGAAAGTCATCTCCGGTGAACTTTTGTATGGGAAAAGTCATCTCCGGTGAACTTTTGTATGGGAAAAGTCATCTCCGGTGAACTTTTGTATTGGGAAAGTCATCTCCGGTGAACTTTTGTATTGGGAAAGTCATCTCCGGTGAACTTTTGTATGGGAAAAGTCATCTCCGGTGAACTTTTGTATTGGGAAAGTCATCTCCGGTGAACTTTTGTATGGGAAAAGTCATCTCCGGTGAACTTTTGTATTGGGAAAGTCATCTCCGGTGAACTTTTGTATTGGGAAAGTCATCTCCGGTGAACTTTTGTATTGGGAAAGTCATCTCCGGTGAACTTTTGTATTGGGAAAGTCATCTCCGGTGAACTTTTGTATGGGAAAGTCATCTCCGGTGAACTTTTGTATTGGGAAAGTCATGCCCGGTGAACTTTTGTATTGGGAAAGTCGTGCCCGGTGAACTTTTGTATTGGGAAAGTCATCTCCGGTGAACTTTTGTATGGGAAAGTCATCTCCGGTGAACTTTTGTATTGGGAAAGTCATGCCCGGTGAACTTTTGTATTGGGAAAGTCGTGCCCGGTGAACTTTTGTATTGGGAAAGTCATCTCCGGTGAACTTTTGTATGGGAAAGTCATCTCTGGTGATCTTTTGTATTGGGAAAGTCATGCCCGGTGAACTTTTGTATTGGGAAAGTCATGCCCGGTGAACTTTTATATTGGGAAAGTCATCTCCGGTGAACTTTTGTATTGGGAAAGTCATCTCCGGTGAACTTTTGTATGGGAAAAGTCATCTCCGGTGAACTTTTGTATTAGGAAAGTCATCTCCGGTGAACTTTTGTATTGGGAAAGTCATCTCCGGTGAACTTTTGTATTGGAAAAGTCATGCCCGGTGAACTTTTGTTTTGGGAAAGTCATGCCCGGTGAACTTTTGTATTGGGAAAGTCATCTCCGGTGAACTTTTGTATGGGAAAAGTCATCTCCGGTGAACTTTTGTATGGGAAAAGTCTCCGGTGAACTTTTGTATTGGGAAAGTCATCTCCGGTGAACTTTTGTATGGGAAAGTCATCTCCGGTGAACTTTTGTATGGGAAAAGTCATCTCCGGTGAACTTTTGTATGGGAAAAGTCATCTCCGGTGAACTTTTGTATTGGGAAAGTCATCTCCGGTGAACTTTTGTATTGGGAAAGTCATCTCCGGTGAACTTTTGTATGGGAAAAGTCATCTCCGGTGAACTTTTGTATTGGGAAAGTCATCTCCGGTGAACTTTTGTATGGGAAAAGTCATCTCCGGTGAACTTTTGTATTGGGAAAGTCATCTCCGGTGAACTTTTGTATGGGAAAAGTCATCTCCGGTGAACTTTTGTATTGGGAAAGTCATCTCCGGTGAACTTTTGTATTGGGAAAGTCATCTCCGGTGAACTTTTGTATGGGAAAAGTCATCTCCGGTGAACTTTTGTATTGGGAAAGTCATCTCCGGTGAACTTTTGTATGGGAAAAGTCATCTCCGGTGAACTTTTGTATTGGGAAAGTCATGCCCGGTGAACTTTTGTATTGGGAAAGTCATGCCCGGTGAACTTTTGTATTGGGAAAGTCATGCCCGGTGAACTTTTGTATTGGGAAAGTCATGCCCGGTGAACTTTTGTATTGGGAAAGTCATCTCCGGTGAACTTTTGTATTGGGAAAGTCATCTCCGGTGAACTTTTGTATGGGAAAAGTCATCTCCGGTGAACTTTTGTATTGGGAAAGTCATATCCGGTGAACTTTTGTATGGGAAAAGTCATCTCCGGTGAACTTTTGTATGGGAAAAGTCATCTCCGGTGAACTTTTGTATTGGAAAAGTCATCTCCGGTGAACTTTTATATTGGAAAAGTCATGCCCGGTAAACTTTTGTATTGGGAAAGTCATGCCCGGTGAACTATTGTATTGGGAAAGTCATGCCCGGTGAACTTTTGTATTGGGAAAGTCATGCCCGGTGAACTTTTGTATGGGAAAAGTCATCTCCGGTGAACTTTTGTATTGGGAAAGTCATCTCCGGTGAACTTTTGTATGGGAAAAGTCATCTCCGGTGAACTTTTGTATTGGGAAAGTCATGCCGGGTGAACTTTTGTATTGGGAAAGTCATGCCCGGTGAACTTTTGTATTGGGAAAGTCATGCCCGGTGAACTATTGTATTGGGAAAGTCATGCCCGGTGAACTTTTGTATGGGAAAAGTCATCTCCGGTGAACTTTTGTATGGGAAAAGTCATCTCCGGTGAACTTTTGTATTGGGAAAGTCATCTCCGGTGAACTTTTGTATTGGGAAAGTCATCTCCGGTGAACTTTTGTATGGGAAAGTCATCTCCGGTGAACTTTTGTATGCGAAAAGTCATCTCCGGTGAACTTTTGTATGGGAAAAGTCATCTCCGGTGAACTTTTGTATGGGAAAAGTCATCTCCGGTGAACTTTTGTATTGGGAAAGTCATGCCCGGTGAACTTTTGTACTGGGAAAGTCATGCCCGGTGAACTTTTATATTGGGAAAGTCATCTCCGGTGAACTTTTGTATTGGGAAAGTCATCTCCGGTGAACTTTTGTATGGGAAAAGTCATCTCCGGTGAACTTTTGTATTGGGAAAGTCATCTCCGGTGAACTTTTGTATGGGAAAGTCATCTCCGGTGAACTTTTGTATGGGAAAAGTCATCTCCGGTGAACTTTTGTATGGGAAAAGTCATCTCCGGTGAACTTTTGTATTGGGAAAGTCATCTCCGGTGAACTTTTGTATTGGGAAAGTCATCTCCGGTGAACTTTTGTATGGGAAAAGTCATCTCCGGTGAACTTTTGTATGGGAAAAGTCATCTCCGGTGAACTTTTTATTGGGAAAAGTCATCTCCGGTGAACTTTTGTATTGGGAAAGTCATGCCCGGTGAACTTTTGTATTGGGAAAGTCATGCCCGGTGAACTTTTATATTGGGAAAGTCATCTCCGGTGAACTTTTGTATTGGGAAAGTCATCTCCGGTGAACTTTTGTATGGGAAAAGTCTCCGGTGAACTTTTGTATTGGGAAAGTCATCTCCGGTGAACTTTTGTATGGGAAAGTCATCTCCGGTGAACTTTTGTATGGGAAAAGTCATCTCCGGTGAACTTTTGTATGGGAAAAGTCATCTCCGGTGAACTTTTGTATTGGGAAAGTCATCTCCGGTGAACTTTTGTATTGGGAAAGTCATCTCCGGTGAACTTTTGTATGGGAAAAGTCATCTCCGGTGAACTTTTGTATTGGGAAAGTCATCTCCGGTGAACTTTTGTATGGGAAAAGTCATCTCCGGTGAACTTTTGTATTGGGAAAGTCATCTCCGGTGAACTTTTGTATGGGAAAAGTCATCTCCGGTGAACTTTTGTATTGGGAAAGTCATCTCCGGTGAACTTTTGTATTGGGAAAGTCATCTCCGGTGAACTTTTGTATGGAAAAAGTCATCTCCGGTGAACTTTTGTATTGGGAAAGTCATCTCCGGTGAACTTTTGTATGGGAAAAGTCATCTCCGGTGAACTTTTGTATTGGGAAAGTCATGCCCGGTGAACTTTTGTATTGGGAAAGTCATGCCCGGTGAACTTTTGTATTGGGAAAGTCATGCCCGGTGAACTTTTGTATTGGGAAAGTCATGCCCGGTGAACTTTTGTATTGGGAAAGTCATGCCCGGTGAACTTTTGTATTGGGAAAGTCATCTCCGGTGAACTTTTGTATTGGGAAAGTCATCTCCGGTGAACTTTTGTATGGGAAAAGTCATCTCCGGTGAACTTTTGTATTGGGAAAGTCATCTCCGGTGAACTTTTGTATGGGAAAAGTCATCTCCGGTGAACTTTTGTATGGGAAAAGTCATCTCCGGTGAACTTTTGTATTGGGAAAGTCATCTCCGGTGA
Source organism: Musca autumnalis (assembly GCF_047663935.1). Lineage (NCBI taxonomy): Eukaryota > Metazoa > Arthropoda > Insecta > Diptera > Muscidae > Musca > Musca autumnalis. The sequence goes on from NW_027411691.1 coordinate 231,698, forward strand.
ACTTTTATATTGGAAAAGTCATGCCCGGTAAACTTTTGTATTGGGAAAGTCATGCCCGGTGAACTATTGTATTGGGAAAGTCATGCCCGGTGAACTTTTGTATTGGGAAAGTCATGCCCGGTGAACTTTTGTATTGGGAAAGTCATGCCCGGTGAACTTTTGTATGGGAAAAGTCATCTCCGGTGAACTTTTGTATGGGAAAAGTCATCTCCGGTGAACTTTTGTATTGGGAAAGTCATCTCCGGTGAACTTTTGTATTGGGAAAGTCATCTCCGGTGAACTTTTGTATTGGGAAAGTCATCTCCGGTGAACTTTTGTATGGGAAAGTCATCTCCGGTGAACTTTTGTATGCGAAAAGTCATCTCCGGTGAACTTTTGTATGGGAAAAGTCATCTCCGGTGAACTTTTGTATGGGAAAAGTCATCTCCGGTGAACTTTTGTATTGGGAAAGTCATGCCCGGTGAACTTTTGTACTGGGAAAGTCATGCCCGGTGAACTTTTATATTGGGAAAGTCATCTCCGGTGAACTTTTGTATTGGGAAAGTCATCTCCGGTGAACTTTTGTATGGGAAAAGTCATCTCCGGTGAACTTTTGTATTGGGAAAGTCATCTCCGGTGAACTTTTGTATGGGAAAGTCATCTCCGGTGAACTTTTGTATGGGAAAAGTCATCTCCGGTGAACTTTTGTATGGGAAAAGTCATCTCCGGTGAACTTTTGTATTGGGAAAGTCATCTCCGGTGAACTTTTGTATTGGGAAAGTCATCTCCGGTGAACTTTTGTATGGGAAAAGTCATCTCCGGTGAACTTTTGTATTGGGAAAGTCATCTCCGGTGTACTTTTGTATGGAAAAAGTCATCTCCGGTGAACTTTTGTATTGGGAAAGTCATCTCCGGTGAACTTTTGTATGGGAAAAGTCATCTCCGGTGAACTTTTGTATTGGGAAAGTCATCTCCGGTGAACTTTTGTATTGGGAAAGTCATCTCCGGTGAACTTTTGTATGGGAAAAGTCATCTCCGGTGAACTTTTGTATTGGGAAAGTCATCTCCGGTGAACTTTTGTATGGGAAAAGTCATCTCCGGTGAACTTTTGTATTGGGAAAGTCATGCCCGGTGAACTTTTGTATTGGGAAAGTCATGCCCGGTGAACTTTTGTATTGGGAAAGTCATGCCCGGTGAACTTTTGTATTGGGAAAGTCGTGCCCGGTGAACTTTTGTATTGGGAAAGTCATGCCCGGTGAACTTTTGTATTGGGAAAGTCATCTCCGGTGAACTTTTGTATTGGGAAAGTCATCTCCGGTGAACTTTTGTATGGGAAAAGTCATCTCCGGTGAACTTTTGTATTGGGAAAGTCATGCCCGGTGAACTTTTGTATGGGAAAAGTCATCTCCGGTGAACTTTTGTATTGGGAAAGTCATCTCCGGTGAACTTTTGTATGGGAAAAGTCATCTCCGGTGAACTTTTGTATTGGGAAAGTCATCTCCGGTGAACTTTTGTATTGGGAAAAGTCATCTCCGGTGAACTTTTGTATTGGGAAAGTCATCTCCGGTGAACTTTTGTATTGGGAAAGTCATCTCCGGTGAACTTTTGTATGGGAAAAGTCATCTCCGGTGAACTTTTGTATTGGGAAAGTCATCTCCGGTGAACTTTTGTATTGGGAAAGTCATCTCCGGTGAACTTTTGTATTGGGAAAGTCATGCCCGGTGAACTTTTGTATTGGGAAAGTCATCTCCGGTGAACTTTTGTATTGGGAAAGTCATCTCCGGTGAACTTTTGTATGGGAAAAGTCATCTCCGGTGAACTTTTGTATTGGGAAAGTCATCTCCGGTGAACTTTTGTATGGGAAAGTCATCTCCGGTGAACTTTTGTATGGGAAAAGTCATCTCCGGTGAACTTTTGTATGGGAAAAGTCATCTCCGGTGAACTTTTGTATTGGGAAAGTCATCTCCGGTGAACTTTTGTATTGGGAAAGTCATCTCCGGTGAACTTTTGTATGGGAAAAGTCATCTCCGGTGAACTTTTGTATTGGGAAAGTCATCTCCGGTGAACTTTTGTATGGGAAAAGTCATCTCCGGTGAACTTTTGTATTCGGAAAGTCATCTCCGGTGAACTTTTGTATGGGAAAAGTCATCTCCGGTGAACTTTTGTATTGGGAAAGTCATCTCCGGTGAACTTTTGTATTGGGAAAGTCATCTCCGGTGAACTTTTGTATTGGGAAAGTCATCTCCGGTGAACTTTTGTATGGGAAAGTCATCTCCGGTGAACTTTTGTATTGGGAAAGTCATGCCCGGTGAACTTTTGTATTGGGAAAGTCGTGCCCGGTGAACTTTTGTATTGGGAAAGTCATCTCCGGTGAACTTTTGTATGGGAAAGTCATCTCCGGTGAACTTTTGTATTGGGAAAGTCATGCCCGGTGAACATTTGTATTGGGAAAGTCGTGCCCGGTGAACTTTTGTATTGGAAAAGTCATCTCCGGTGAACTTTTGTATGGGAAAGTCATCTCCGGTGAACTTTTGTATTGGGAAAGTCATGCCCGGCGAACTTTTGTATTGGGAAAGTCATGCCCGGTGAACTTTTATATTGGGAAAGTCATCTCCGGTGAACTTTTGTATTGGGAAAGTCATCTCCGGTGAACTTTTGTATGGGAAAAGTCATCTCCGGTGAACTTTTGTATTGGGAAAGTCATCTCCGGTGAACTTTTGTATTGGGAAAGTCATCTCCGGTGAACTTTTGTATTGGGAAAGTCATGCCCGGTGAACTTTTGTTTTGGGAAAGTCATGCCCGGTGAACTTTTGTATTGGGAAAGTCATCTCCGGTGAACTTTTGTATGGGAAAAGTCATCTCCGGTGAACTTTTGTATGGGAAAAGTCATCTCCGGTGAACTTTTGTATTGGGAAAGTCATCTCCGGTGAACTTTTGTATTGGGAAAGTCATCTCCGGTGAACTTTTGTATGGGAAAAGTCATCTCCGGTGAACTTTTGTATTGGGAAAGTCATCTCCGGTGAACTTTTGTATTGGGAAAGTCATCTCCGGTGAACTTTTGTATGGGAAAAGTCATCTCCGGTGAACTTTTGTATGGGAAAAGTCATCTCCGGTGAACTTTTGTATGGGAAAAGTCATCTCCAGTGAACTTTTGTATTGGGAAAGTCATGCCCGGTGAACTTTTGTATTGGGAAAGTCATGCCCGGTGAACTTTTATATTGGGAAAGTCATGCCCGGTGAACTTTTGTTTTGGGAAAGTCATGCCCGGTGAACTTTTGTATTGGGAAAGTCATCTCCGGTGAACTTTTGTATTGGGAAAGTCATGCCCGGTGAACTTTTGTATTGGGAAAGTCATCTCCGGTGAACTTTTGTATTGGGAAAGTCATCTCCGGTGAACTTTTGTATGGGAAAAGTCATCTCCGGTGAACTTTTGTATTGGGAAAGTCATCTCCGGTGAACTTTTGTATGGGAAAAGTCATCTCCGGTGAACTTTTGTATTGGGAAAGTCATCTCCGGTGAACTCTTGTATGGGAAAAGTCATCTCCGGTGAACTTTTGTATTGGGAAAGTCATCTCCGGTGAACTTTTGTATTGGGAAAGTCATCTCCGGTGAACTTTTGTATTGGGAAAGTCATCTCCGTCGAACTTATGTATTGGGAAAGTCATCTCCGGTGAACTTTTGTATGGGAAAAGTCATCTCCGGTGAACTTTTGTATTGGGAAAGTCATCTCCGGTGAACTTTTGTATGGGAAAAGTCATCTCCGGTGAACTTTTGTATTGGGAAAGTCATCTCCGGTGAACTTTTGTATTGGGAAAGTCATCTCCGGTGAACTTTTGTATGGGAAAAGTCATCTCCGGTGAACTTTTGTATTGGGAAAGTCATCTCCGGTGAACTTTTGTATTGGGAAAGTCATCTCCGGTGAACTTTTGTATGGGAAAAGTCATCTCCGGTGAACTTTTGTATTGGGAAAGTCATCTCCGGTGAACTTTTGTATGGGAAAAGTCATCTCCGGTGAACTTTTGTATTGGGAAAGTCATCTCCGGTGAACTTTTGTATGGGAAAAGTCATCTCCGGTGAACTTTTGTATTGGGAAAGTCATCTCCGGTGAACTTTTGTATTGGGAAAGTCATCTCCGGTGAACTTTTGTATGGGAAAAGTCATCTCCGGTGAACTTTTGTATTGGGAAAGTCATCTCCGGTGAACTTTTGTATAGGAAAAGTCATCTCCGGTGAACTTTTGTATGGGAAAAGTCATCTCCGGTGAACTTTTGTATTGGGAAAGTCATCTCCGGTAAATTTTGTATTGGGAAAGTCATCTCCGGTGAACTTTTGTATGGGAAAAGTCATCTCCGGTGAACTTTTGTATTGGGAAAGTCATCTCCGGTGAACTTTTGTATTGGGAAAAGTCATCTCCGGTGAACTTTTGTATTGGGAAAGTCATCTCCGGTGAACTTTTGTATTGGGAAAGTCATCTCCGGTGAACTTTTGTATTGGGAAAGTCATCTCCGGTGAACTTTTGTATGGGAAAAGTCATCTCCGGTGAACTTTTGTATTGGGAAAGTCATGCCCGGTGAACTTTTGTATTGGGAAAGTCATCTCCGGTGAACTTTTGTATTGGGAAAGTCATCTCCGGTGAACTTTTGTATTGGGAAAGTCATCTCCGGTGAACTTTTGTATTGGGAAAGTCATCTCCGGTGAACTTTTCTATGGGAAAAGTCATCTCCGGTGAACTTTTGTATTGGGAAAGTCATCTCCGGTGAACTTTTGTATGGGAAAAGTCATATCCGGTGAACTTTTGTATGGGAAAGTCATCTCCGGTGAACTTTTGTATTGGGAAAGTCATGCCCGGCGAACTTTTGTATTGGGAAAGTCATGCCCGGTGAACTTTTATATTGGGAAAGTCATCTCCGGTGAACTTTTGTATTGGGAAAGTCATCTCCGGTGAACTTTTGTATGGGAAAAGTCATCTCCGGTGAACTTTTGTATTGGGAAAGTCATCTCCGGTGAACTTTTGTATTGGGAAAGTCATCTCCGGTGAACTTTTGTATTGGGAAAGTCATGCCCGGTGAACTTTTGTTTTGGGAAAGTCATGCCCGGTGAACTTTTGTATTGGGAAAGTCATCTCCGGTGAACTTTTGTATGGGAAAAGTCATCTCCGGTGAACTTTTGTATGGGAAAAGTCATCTCCGGTGAACTTTTGTATTGGGAAAGTCATCTCCGGTGAACTTTTGTATTGGGAAAGTCATCTCCGGTGAACTTTTGTATGGGAAAAGTCATCTCCGGTGAACTTTTGTATTGGGAAAGTCATCTCCGGTGAACTTTTGTATTGGGAAAGTCATCTCCGGTGAACTTTTGTATGGGAAAAGTCATCTCCGGTGAACTTTTGTATGGGAAAAGTCATCTCCGGTGAACTTTTGTATGGGAAAAGTCATCTCCAGTGAACTTTTGTATTGGGAAAGTCATGCCCGGTGAACTTTTGTATTGGGAAAGTCATGCCCGGTGAACTTTTATATTGGGAAAGTCATGCCCGGTGAACTTTTGTTTTGGGAAAGTCATGCCCGGTGAACTTTTGTATTGGGAAAGTCATCTCCGGTGAACTTTTGTATTGGGAAAGTCATGCCCGGTGAACTTTTGTATTGGGAAAGTCATCTCCGGTGAACTTTTGTATTGGGAAAGTCATCTCCGGTGAACTTTTGTATGGGAAAAGTCATCTCCGGTGAACTTTTGTATTGGGAAAGTCATCTCCGGTGAACTTTTGTATGGGAAAAGTCATCTCCGGTGAACTTTTGTATTGGGAAAGTCATCTCCGGTGAACTTTTGTATGGGAAAAGTCATCTCCGGTGAACTTTTGTATTGGGAAAGTCATCTCCGGTGAACTTTTGTATTGGGAAAGTCATCTCCGGTGAACTTTTGTATTGGGAAAGTCATCTCCGTCGAACTTATGTATTGGGAAAGTCATCTCCGGTGAACTTTTGTATGGGAAAAGTCATCTCCGGTGAACTTTTGTATTGGGAAAGTCATCTCCGGTGAACTTTTGTATGGGAAAAGTCATCTCCGGTGAACTTTTGTATTGGGAAAGTCATCTCCGGTGAACTTTTGTATTGGGAAAGTCATCTCCGGTGAACTTTTGTATGGGAAAAGTCATCTCCGGTGAACTTTTGTATTGGGAAAGTTATCTCCGGTGAACTTTTGTATTGGGAAAGTCATCTCCGGTGAACTTTTGTATGGGAAAAGTCATCTCCGGTGAACTTTTGTATTGGGAAAGTCATCTCCGGTGAACTTTTGTATGGGAAAAGTCATCTCCGGTGAACTTTTGTATTGGGAAAGTCATCTCCGGTGAACTTTTGTATGGGAAAAGTCATCTCCGGTGAACTTTTGTATTGGGAAAGTCATCTCCGGTGAACTTTTGTATTGGGAAAGTCATCTCCGGTGAACTTTTGTATGGGAAAAGTCATCTCCGGTGAACTTTTGTATTGGGAAAGTCATCTCCGGTGAACTTTTGTATGGGAAAAGTCATCTCCGGTGAACTTTTGTATGGGAAAAGTCATCTCCGGTGAACTTTTGTATTGGGAAAGTCATCTCCGGTAAATTTTGTATTGGGAAAGTCATCTCCGGTGAACTTTTGTATGGGAAAAGTCATCTCCGGTGAACTTTTGTATTGGGAAAGTCATCTCCGGTGAACTTTTGTATTGGGAAAAGTCATCTCCGGTGAACTTTTGTATTGGGAAAGTCATCTCCGGTGAACTTTTGTATTGGGAAAGTCATCTCCGGTGAACTTTTGTATTGGGAAAGTCATCTCCGGTGAACTTTTGTATGGGAAAAGTCATCTCCGGTGAACTTTTGTATTGGGAAAGTCATGCCCGGTGAACTTTTGTATTGGGAAAGTCATCTCCGGTGAACTTTTGTATTGGGAAAGTCATCTCCGGTGAACTTTTGTATTGGGAAAGTCATCTCCGGTGAACTTTTGTATTGGGAAAGTCATCTCCGGTGAACTTTTGTATGGGAAAAGTCATCTCCGGTGAACTTTTGTATTGGGAAAGTCATCTCCGGTGAACTTTTGTATGGGAAAAGTCATATCCGGTGAACTTTTGTATTGGGAAAGTCATGCCCGGTGAACTTTTGTATTGGGAAAGTCATGCCCGGTGAACTTTTGTATTGGGAAAGTCATGCCCGGTGAACTTTTGTATTGGGAAAGTCATGCCCGGTGAACTTTTGTATTGGGAAAGTCGTGCCCGGTGAACTTTTGTATTGGGAAAGTCATGCCCGGTGAACTTTTGTATTGGGAAAGTCATCTCCGGTGAACTTTTGTATTGGGAAAGTCATCTCCGGTGAACTTTTGTATGGGAAAAGTCATCTCCGGTGAACTTTTGTATTGGGAAAGTCATCTCCGGTGAACTTTTGTATGGGAAAAGTCATCTCCGGTGAACTTTTGTATGGGAAAAGTCATATCCGGTGAACTTTTGTATTGGGAAAGTCATCTCCGGTGAACTTTTGTATTGGGAAAGTCATCTCCGGTGAACTTTTGTATGGGAAAAGTCATCTCCGGTGAACTTTTGTATTGGGAAAGTCATGCCCGGTGAACTTTTGTATTGGGAAAGTCATGCCCGGTGAACTTTTGTATTGGGAAAGTCATGCCCGGTGAACTTTTGTATTGGGAAAGTCGTGCCCGGTGAACTTTTGAGTGGGAAAAGTCATCTCCGGTGAACTTTTGTATTGGGAAAGTCATGCCCGGTGAACTTTTGTATTGGGAAAGTCATGCCCGGTGAACTTTTGTATTGGGAAAGTCATGCCCGGTGAACTTTTGTATTGGGAAAGTCGTGCCCGGTGAACTTTTGTATTGGGAAAGTCATCTCCGGTGAACTTTTGTATTGGGAAAGTCATCTCCGGTGAACTTTTGTATGGGAAAAGTCATCTCCGGTGAACTTTTGTATGGGAAAAGTCATCTCCGGTGAACTTTTGTATGGGAAAAGTCATCTCCGGTGAACTTTTGTATTGGGAAAGTCATCTCCGGTGAACTTTTGTATTGGGAAAGTCATGCCCGGTGAACTTTTATATTGGGAAAGTCATCTCCGGTGAACTTTTGTATTGGGAAAGTCATCTCCGGTGAACTTTTGTATGGGAAAAGTCATCTCCGGTGAACTTTTGTATGGGAAAAGTCATCTCCGGTGAACTTTTGTATTGGGAAAGTCATCTCCGGTGAACTTTTGTATGGGAAAAGTCATCTCCGGTGAACTTTTGTATTGGGAAAGTCATCTCCGGTGAACTTTTGTATGGGAAAAGTCATCTCCGGTGAACTTTTGTATTGGGAAAGTCATCTCCGGTGAACTTTTGTATTGGGAAAGTCATCTCCGGTGAACTTTTGTATGGGAAAAGTCATCTCCTGTGAACTTTTGTATTGGGAAAGTCATCTCCGGTGAACTTTTGTATTGGGAAAGTCATCTCCGGTGAACTTTTGTATGGGAAAAGTCATCTTCGGTGAACTTTTGTATTGGGAAAGTCATCTCCGGTGAACTTTTGTATTGGGAAAGTCATCTCCGGTGAACTTTTGTATGGGAAAAGTCATGCCCGGTGAACTTTTGTATTGGGAAAGTCGTGCCCGGTGAACTTTTGTATTGGGAAAGTCATCTCCGGTGAACTTTTGTATTGGGAAAGTCATCTCCGGTGAACTTTTGTATTGGGAAAGTCGTGCCCGGTGAACTTTTGTATTGGGAAAGTCATCTCCGGTGAACTTTTGTATGGGAAAAGTCATCTCCGGTGAACTTTTGTATTGGGAAAGTCATCTCCGGTGAACTTTTGTATTGGGAAAGTCATCTCCGGTGAACTTTTGTATGGGAAAAGTCATCTCCGGTGAACTTTTGTATTGGGAAAGTCATCTCCGGTGAACTTTTGTATTGGGAAAGTCATCTCCGGTGAACTTTTGTATGGGAAAAGTCATCTCCGGTGAACTTTTGTATTGGGAATGTCATGCCCGGTGAACTTTTATATTGGGAAAGTCATGCCCGGTGAACTTTTTTATTGGGAAAGTCATGCCCGGTGAACTTTTGTATTGGGAAAGTCATCTCCGGTGAACTTTTGTATTGGGAGAGTCATCTCCGGTGAACTTTTGTATTGGGAAAGTCATCTCCGGTGAACTTTTGTATGGGAAAAGTCATCTCCGGTGAACTTTTGTATGGGAAAAGTCATCTCCGGTGAACTTTTGTATGGGAAAAGTCATCTCCGGTGAACTTTTGTATTGGGAAAGTCATCTCCGGTGAACTTTTGTATTGGGAAAGTCATCTCCGGTGAACTTTTGAATGGGAAAAGTCATCTCCGGTGAACTTTTGTATTGGGAAAGTCATGCCCGGTGAACTTTTGTATGGGAAAAGTCATCTCCGGTGAACTTTTGTATTGGGAAAGTCATCTCCGGTGAACTTTTGTATGGGAAAAGTCATCTCCGGTGAACTTTTGTATTGGGAAAGTCATCTCCGGTGAACTTTTGTATTGGGAAAGTCATCTCCGGTGAACTTTTGTATTGGGAAAGTCATCTCCGGTGAACTTTTGTATAGGAAAAGTCATCTCCGGTGAACTTTTGTATTGGGAAAGTCATCTCCGGTGAACTTTTGTATGGGAAAAGTCATCTCCGGTGAACTTTTGTATTGGGAAAGTCATCTCCGGTGAACTTTTGTATGGGAAAAGTCATCTCCGGTGAACTTTTGTATTGGGAAAGTCATCTCCGGTGAACTTTTGTATTGGGAAAGTCATCTCCGGTGAACTTTTGTATTGGGAAAGTCATCTCCGGTGAACTTTTGTATTGGGAAAGTCATCTCCGGTGAACTTTTGTATGGGAAAAGTCATCTCCGGTAAACTTTTGTATTGGGAAAGTCATCTCCGGTGAACTTTTGTATTGGGAAAGTCATCTCCGGTGAACTTTTGTATGGGAAAAGTCATCTCCGGTGAACTTTTATATTGGGAAAGTCATCTCCGGTGAACTTTTGTATGGGAAAAGTCATCTCCGGTGAACTTTTGTATGGGAAAAGTCATCTCCGGTGAACTTTTGTATTGGGAAAGTCATCTCCGGTGAACTTTTGTATTGGGAAAGTCATCTCCGGTGAACTTTTGTATGGAAAAAGTCATCTCCGGTGAACTTTTATATTGGGAAAGTCATCTCCGGTGAACTATTGTATTGGGAAAGTCGTGCCCGGTGAACTTTTGTATTGGGAAAGTCATCTCCGGTGAACTTTTGTATTGGGAAAGTCATCTCCGGTGAACTTTTGTATTGGGAAAGTCATCTCCGGTGAACTTTTGTATGGGAAAAGTCATCTCCGGTGAACTTTTGTATTGGGAAAGTCATCTCCGGTGAACTTTTGTATTGGGAAAGTCATCTCCGGTGAACTTTTGTATGGGAAAAGTCATCTCCGGTGAACTTTTGTATTGGGAAAGTCATCTCCGGTGAACTTTTGTATTGGGAAAGTCATGCCCGGTGAACTTTTGTTTTGGGAAAGTCATGCCCGGTGAACTTTTGTATTGGGATAGTCATCTCCGGTGAACTTTTGTATGGGAAAAGTCATCTCCGGTGAACTTTTGTATTGGGAAAGTCATCTCCGGTGAACTTTTGTATTGGGAAAGTCATCTCCGGTGAACTTTTGTATGGGAAAAGTCATCTCCGGTGAACTTTTGTATTAGGAAAGTCATCTCCGGTGAACTTTTGTATTGGGAAAGTCATCTCCGGTGAACTTTTGTATGGGAAAAGTCATCTCCGGTGAACTTTTGTATTGGGAAAGTCATCTCCGGTGAACTTTTGTATTGGGAAAGTCATCTCCGGTGAACTTTTGTATTGGGAAAGTCATCTCCGGTGAACTTTTGTATGGGAAAAGTCATCTCCGGTGAACTTTTGTATTGGGAAAGTCATGCCCGGTGAACTTTTGTATTGGGAAAGTCATGCCCGGTGAACTTTTGTATGGGAAAAGTCATCTCCGGTGAACTTTTGTATTGGGAAAGTCATCTCCGGTGAACTTTTGTATTGGGAAAGTCATCTCCGGTAAACTTTTGTATTGGGAAAGTCATCTCCGGTGAACTTTTATATTGGAAAAGTCATGCCCGGTGAACTTTTGTATTGGGAAAGTCATGCCCGGTGAACTATTGTATTGGGAAAGTCATGCCCGGTGAACTTTTGTATTGGGAAAGTCATGCCCGGTGAACTTTTGTATTGGGAAAGTCATGCCCGGTGAACTTTTGTATTGGGAAAGTCATCTCCGGTGAACTTTTATATTGGAAAAGTCATGCCCGGTGAACTTTTGTATTGGGAAAGTCATCTCCGGTGAACTTTTGTATTGGGAAAGTCATCTCCGGTGAACTTTTGTATTGGGAAAGTCATCTCCGGTGAACTTTTGTATTGGGAAAGTCATGCCCGGTGAACTTTTATATTGGGAAAGTCATCTCCGGTGAACTTTTGTATTGGGAAAGTCATCTCCGGTGAACTTTTGTATTGGGAAAGTCATCTCCGGTGAACTTTTGTATTGGGAAAGTCATCTCCGGTGAACTTTTGTATGGGAAAAGTCATCTCCGGTGAACTTTTGTATTGGGAATGTCATCTCCGGTGAACTTTTGTATGGGAAAAGTCATCTCCGGTGAACTTTTGTATTGGGAAAGTCATCTCCGGTGAACTTTTGTATGGGAAAGTCATCTCCGGTGAACTTTTGTATGGGAAAAGTCATCTCCGGTGAACTTTTGTATGGGAAAAGTCATCTCCGGTGAACTTTTGTATTGGGAAAGTCATCTCCGGTGAACTTTTGTATTGGGAAAGTCATCTCCGGTGAACTTTTGTATGGGAAAAGTCATCTCCGGTGAACTTTTGTATTGGGAAAGTCATCTCCGGTGAACTTTTGTATGGGAAAAGTCATCTCCGGTGAACTTTTGTATTGGGAAAGTCATCTCCGGTGAACTTTTGTATTGGGAAAGTCATCTCCGGTGAACTTTTGTATGGGAAAAGTCATCTCCGGTGAACTTTTGTATTGGGAAAGTCATCTCCGGTGAACTTTTGTATTGGGAAAGTCATCTCCGGTGAACTTTTGTATTGGGAAAGTCATCTCCGGTGAACTTTTGTATTGGGAAAGTCATCTCCGGTGAACTTTTGTATTGGGAAAGTCATCTCCGGTGAACTTTTGTATGGGAAAAGTCATCTCCGGTGAACTTTTGTATTGGGAAAGTCATCTCCGGTGAACTTTTGTATTGGGAAAGTCGTGCCCGGTGAACTTTTGTATTGGGAAAGTCGTGCCCGGTGAACTTTTGTATTGGGAAAGTCATGCCCGGTGAACTTTTGTATTGGGAAAGTCATCTCCGGTGAACTTTTGTATGGGAAAAGTCATCTCCGGTGAACTTTTGTATTGGAAAAGTCATGCCCGGTGAACTTTTGTATTGGGAAAGTCATGCCCGGTGAACTATTGTATTGGGAAAGTCATGCCCGGTGAACTTCTGTATTGGGAAAGTCATGCCCGGTGAACTTTTGTATTGGGAAAGTCATCTCCGGTGAACTTTTGTATGGGAAAAGTCATCTCCGGTGAACTTTTATATTGGAAAAGTCATGCCCGGTGAACTTTTGTATTGGGAAAGTCATGCCCGGTGAACTATTGTATTGGAAAAGTCATGCCCGGTGAACTTTTGTATGGGAAAGTCATCTCCGGTGAACTTTTGTATTGGGAAAGTCATCTCCGGTGAACTTTTGTATGGGAAAAGTCATCTCCGGTGAACTTTTATATTGGGAAAGTCATGCCCGGTGAACTTTTGTATTGGGAAAGTCATCTCCGGTGAACTTTTGTATGGGAAAAGTCATCTCCGGTGAACTTTTGTATTGGGAAAGTCATCTCCGGTGAACTTTTGTATGGGAAAAGTCATCTCCGGTGAACTTTTGTATTGGGAAAGTCATCTCCGGTGAACTTTTGTATGGGAAAAGTCATCTCCGGTGAACTTTTGTATTGGGAAAGTCATCTCCGGTGAACTTTTGTATTGGGAAAGTCATCTCCGGTGAACTTTTGTATGGGAAAAGTCATCTCCGGTGAACTTTTGTATTGGGAAAGTCATCTCCGGTGAACTTTTGTATGGGAAAAGTCATCTCCGGTGAACTTTTGTATTGGGAAAGTCATCTCCGGTGAACTTTTGTATTGGGAAAAGTCATCTCCGGTGAACTTTTGTATTGGGAAAGTCATCTCCGGTGAACTTTTGTATTGGGAAAGTCATCTCCGGTGAACTTTTGTATTGGGAAAGTCATCTCCGGTGAACTTTTGTATGGGAAAAGTCATCTCCGGTGAACTTTTGTATTGGGAAAGTCATCTCCGGTGAACTTTTGTATTGGGAAAGTCATCTCCGGTGAACTTTTGTATTGGGAAAGTCATCTCCGGTGAACTTTTGTATGGGAAAGTCATGCCCGGTGAACTTTTGTATGGGAAAAGTCATCTCCGGTGAACTTTTGTATTGGGAAAGTCATCTCCGGTGAACTTTTGTATTGGGAAAGTCATCTCCGGTGAACTTTTGTATTGGGAAAGTCATGCCCGGTGAACTTTTGTATGGGAAAAGTCATCTCCGGTGAACTTTTGTATTGGGAAAGTCATCTCCGGTGAACTTTTGTATTGGGAAAGTCATCTCCGGTGAACTTTTGTATTGGGAAAGTCATCTCCGGTGAACTTTTATATTGGAAAAGTCATGCCCGGTGAACTTTTGTATTGGGAAAGTCATGCCCGGTGAACTATTGTATTGGGAAAGTCATGCCCGGTGAACTTTTGTATTGGGAAAGTCATGCCCGGTGAACTTTTGTATTGGGAAAGTCATGCCCGGTGAACTTTTGTATTGGGAAAGTCATCTCCGGTGAACTTTTATATTGGAAAAGTCATGCCCGGTGAACTTTTGTATTGGGAAAGTCATCTCCGGTGAACTTTTGTATTGGGAAAGTCATCTCCGGTGAACTTTTGTATTGGGAAAGTCATCTCCGGTGAACTTTTGTATTGGGAAAGTCATGCCCGGTGAACTTTTATATTGGGAAAGTCATCTCCGGTGAACTTTTGTATTGGGAAAGTCATCTCCGGTGAACTTTTGTATGGGAAAAGTCATCTCCGGTGAACTTTTGTATTGGGAAAGTCATCTCCGGTGAACTTTTGTATTGGGAAAGTCATCTCCGGTGAACTTTTGTATTGGGAAAGTCATCTCCGGTGAACTTTTGTATGGGAAAAGTCATCTCCGGTGAACTTTTGTATTGGGAAAGTCATCTCCGGTGAACTTTTGTATGGGAAAAGTCATCTCCGGTGAACTTTTGTATTGGGAAAGTCATCTCCGGTGAACTTTTGTATTGGGAAAGTCATCTCCGGTGAACTTTTGTATTGGGAAAGTCATCTCCGGTGAACTTTTGTATGGGAAAAGTCATCTCCGGTGAACTTTTGTATTGGGAATGTCATCTCCGGTGAACTTTTGTATGGGAAAAGTCATCTCCGGTGAACTTTTGTATTGGGAAAGTCATCTCCGGTGAACTTTTGTATGGGAAAGTCATCTCCGGTGAACTTTTGTATGGGAAAAGTCATCTCCGGTGAACTTTTGTATGGGAAAAGTCATCTCCGGTGAACTTTTGTATTGGGAAAGTCATCTCCGGTGAACTTTTGTATTGGGAAAGTCATCTCCGGTGAACTTTTGTATGGGAAAAGTCATCTCCGGTGAACTTTTGTATTGGGAAAGTCATCTCCGGTGAACTTTTGTATGGGAAAAGTCATCTCCGGTGAACTTTTGTATTGGGAAAGTCATCTCCGGTGAACTTTTGTATTGGGAAAGTCATCTCCGGTGAACTTTTGTATGGGAAAAGTCATCTCCGGTGAACTTTTGTATTGGGAAAGTCATCTCCGGTGAACTTTTGTATTGGGAAAGTCATCTCCGGTGAACTTTTGTATTGGGAAAGTCATCTCCGGTGAACTTTTGTATTGGGAAAGTCATCTCCGGTGAACTTTTGTATTGGGAAAGTCATCTCCGGTGAACTTTTGTATGGGAAAAGTCATCTCCGGTGAACTTTTGTATTGGGAAAGTCATCTCCGGTGAACTTTTGTATTGGGAAAGTCGTGCCCGGTGAACTTTTGTATTGGGAAAGTCGTGCCCGGTGAACTTTTGTATTGGGAAAGTCATGCCCGGTGAACTTTTGTATTGGGAAAAGTCATCTCCGGTGAACTTTTGTATTGGGAAAGTCATCTCCGGTGAACTTTTGTATTGGGAAAGTCATCTCCGGTGAACTTTTGTATTGGGAAAGTCATCTCCGGTGAACTTTTGTATGGGAAAAGTCATCTCCGGTGAACTTTTGTATTGGGAAAGTCATCTCCGGTGAACTTTTGTATTGGGAAAGTCATCTCCGGTGAACTTTTGTATTGGGAAAGTCATCTCCGGTGAACTTTTGTATGGGAAAGTCATGCCCGGTGAACTTTTGTATTGGGAAAGTCATCTCCGGTGAACTTTTGTATGGGAAAGTCATGCCCGGTGAACTTTTGTATTGGGAAAGTCATCTCCGGTGAACTTTTGTATTGGGAAAGTCATCTCCGGTGAACTTTTGTATGGGAAAGTCATGCCCGGTGAACTTTTGTATGGGAAAAGTCATCTCCGGTGAACTTTTGTATGGGAAAAGTCATCTCCGGTGAACTTTTGTATTGGGAATGTCATCTCCGGTGAACTTTTGTATGGGAAAAGTCATCTCCGGTGAACTTTTGTATTGGGAAAGTCATCTCCGGTGAACTTTTGTATGGGAAAGTCATCTCCGGTGAACTTTTGTATGGGAAAAGTCATCTCCGGTGAACTTTTGTATGGGAAAAGTCATCTCCGGTGAACTTTTGTATTGGGAAAGTCATCTCCGGTGAACTTTTGTATTGGGAAAGTCATCTCCGGTGAACTTTTGTATGGGAAAAGTCATCTCCGGTGAACTTTTGTATTGGGAAAGTCATCTCCGGTGAACTTTTGTATGGGAAAAGTCATCTCCGGTGAACTTTTGTATTGGGAAAGTCATCTCCGGTGAACTTTTGTATTGGGAAAGTCATCTCCGGTGAACTTTTGTATGGGAAAAGTCATCTCCGGTGAACTTTTGTATTGGGAAAGTCATCTCCGGTGAACTTTTGTATTGGGAAAGTCATCTCCGGTGAACTTTTGTATTGGGAAAGTCATCTCCGGTGAACTTTTGTATTGGGAAAGTCATCTCCGGTGAACTTTTGTATTGGGAAAGTCATCTCCGGTGAACTTTTGTATGGGAAAAGTCATCTCCGGTGAACTTTTGTATTGGGAAAGTCATCTCCGGTGAACTTTTGTATTGGGAAAGTCGTGCCCGGTGAACTTTTGTATTGGGAAAGTCGTGCCCGGTGAACTTTTGTATTGGGAAAGTCATGCCCGGTGAACTTTTGTATTGGGAAAGTCATCTCCGGTGAACTTTTGTATGGGAAAAGTCATCTCCGGTGAACTTTTGTATTGGAAAAGTCATGCCCGGTGAACTTTTGTATTGGGAAAGTCATGCCCGGTGAACTATTGTATTGGGAAAGTCATGCCCGGTGAACTTCTGTATTGGGAAAGTCATGCCCGGTGAACTTTTGTATTGGGAAAGTCATCTCCGGTGAACTTTTGTATGGGAAAAGTCATCTCCGGTGAACTTTTATATTGGAAAAGTCATGCCCGGTGAACTTTTGTATTGGGAAAGTCATGCCCGGTGAACTATTGTATTGGAAAAGTCATGCCCGGTGAACTTTTGTATGGGAAAGTCATCTCCGGTGAACTTTTGTATTGGGAAAGTCATCTCCGGTGAACTTTTGTATGGGAAAAGTCATCTCCGGTGAACTTTTATATTGGGAAAGTCATGCCCGGTGAACTTTTGTATTGGGAAAGTCATCTCCGGTGAACTTTTGTATGGGAAAAGTCATCTCCGGTGAACTTTTGTATTGGGAAAGTCATCTCCGGTGAACTTTTGTATGGGAAAAGTCATCTCCGGTGAACTTTTGTATTGGGAAAGTCATCTCCGGTGAACTTTTGTATGGGAAAAGTCATCTCCGGTGAACTTTTGTATTGGGAAAGTCATCTCCGGTGAACTTTTGTATTGGGAAAGTCATCTCCGGTGAACTTTTGTATGGGAAAAGTCATCTCCGGTGAACTTTTGTATTGGGAAAGTCATCTCCGGTGAACTTTTGTATGGGAAAAGTCATCTCCGGTGAACTTTTGTATTGGGAAAGTCATCTCCGGTGAACTTTTGTATTGGGAAAAGTCATCTCCGGTGAACTTTTGTATTGGGAAAGTCATCTCCGGTGAACTTTTGTATTGGGAAAGTCATCTCCGGTGAACTTTTGTATTGGGAAAGTCATCTCCGGTGAACTTTTGTATGGGAAAAGTCATCTCCGGTGAACTTTTGTATTGGGAAAGTCATCTCCGGTGAACTTTTGTATTGGGAAAGTCATCTCCGGTGAACTTTTGTATTGGGAAAGTCATCTCCGGTGAACTTTTGTATGGGAAAGTCATGCCCGGTGAACTTTTGTATGGGAAAAGTCATCTCCGGTGAACTTTTGTATTGGGAAAGTCATCTCCGGTGAACTTTTGTATTGGGAAAGTCATCTCCGGTGAACTTTTGTATTGGGAAAGTCATGCCCGGTGAACTTTTGTATGGGAAAAGTCATCTCCGGTGAACTTTTGTATTGGGAAAGTCATCTCCGGTGAACTTTTGTATTGGGAAAGTCATCTCCGGTGAACTTTTGTATTGGGAAAGTCATCTCCGGTGAACTTTTATATTGGAAAAGTCATGCCCGGTGAACTTTTGTATTGGGAAAGTCATGCCCGGTGAACTATTGTATTGGGAAAGTCATGCCCGGTGAACTTTTGTATTGGGAAAGTCATGCCCGGTGAACTTTTGTATTGGGAAAGTCATGCCCGGTGAACTTTTGTATTGGGAAAGTCATCTCCGGTGAACTTTTATATTGGAAAAGTCATGCCCGGTGAACTTTTGT
Organism: Musca autumnalis; assembly: GCF_047663935.1. Taxonomy (NCBI): domain Eukaryota; kingdom Metazoa; phylum Arthropoda; class Insecta; order Diptera; family Muscidae; genus Musca; species Musca autumnalis. The sequence goes on from NW_027411691.1 coordinate 249,642, forward strand.
ATTGGAAAAGTCATGCCCGGTGAACTTTTGTATTGGGAAAGTCATCTCCGGTGAACTTTTGTATTGGGAAAGTCATCTCCGGTGAACTTTTGTATTGGGAAAGTCATCTCCGGTGAACTTTTGTATGGGAAAAGTCATCTCCGGTGAACTTTTATATTGGGAAAGTCATGCCCGGTGAACTTTTGTATTGGGAAAGTCATCTCCGGTGAACTTTTGTATGGGAAAAGTCATCTCCGGTGAACTTTTGTTTTGGGAAAGTCATCTCCGGTGAACTTTTGTATGGGAAAAGTCATCTCCGGTGAACTTTTGTATTGGGAAAGTCATCTCCGGTGAACTTTTGTATGGGAAAAGTCATCTCCGGTGAACTTTTGTATTGGGAAAGTCATCTCCGGTGAACTTTTGTATTGGGAAAGTCATCTCCGGTGAACTTTTGTATGGGAAAAGTCATCTCCGGTGAACTTTTGTATTGGGAAAGTCATCTCCGGTGAACTTTTGTATGGGAAAAGTCATCTCCGGTGAACTTTTGTATTGGGAAAGTCATCTCCGGTGAACTTTTGTATTGGGAAAAGTCATCTCCGGTGAACTTTTGTATTGGGAAAGTCATCTCCGGTGAACTTTTGTATTGGGAAAGTCATCTCCGGTGAACTTTTGTATTGGGAAAGTCATCTCCGGTGAACTTTTGTATGGGAAAAGTCATCTCCGGTGAACTTTTGTATTGGGAAAGTCATCTCCGGTGAACTTTTGTATTGGGAAAGTCATCTCCGGTGAACTTTTGTATTGGGAAAGTCATCTCCGGTGAACTTTTGTATGGGAAAGTCATGCCCGGTGAACTTTTGTATGGGAAAAGTCATCTCCGGTGAACTTTTGTATTGGGAAAGTCATCTCCGGTGAACTTTTGTATTGGGAAAGTCATCTCCGGTGAACTTTTGTATTGGGAAAGTCATGCCCGGTGAACTTTTGTATGGGAAAAGTCATCTCCGGTGAACTTTTGTATTGGGAAAGTCATCTCCGGTGAACTTTTGTATTGGGAAAGTCATCTCCGGTGAACTTTTGTATTGGGAAAGTCATCTCCGGTGAACTTTTATATTGGAAAAGTCATGCCCGGTGAACTTTTGTATTGGGAAAGTCATGCCCGGTGAACTATTGTATTGGGAAAGTCATGCCCGGTGAACTTTTGTATTGGGAAAGTCATGCCCGGTGAACTTTTGTATTGGGAAAGTCATGCCCGGTGAACTTTTGTATTGGGAAAGTCATCTCCGGTGAACTTTTATATTGGAAAAGTCATGCCCGGTGAACTTTTGTATTGGAAAAGTCATGCCCGGTGAACTTTTGTATTGGGAAAGTCATCTCCGGTGAACTTTTGTATTGGGAAAGTCATCTCCGGTGAACTTTTGTATTGGGAAAGTCATCTCCGGTGAACTTTTGTATTGGGAAAGTCATGCCCGGTGAACTTTTATATTGGGAAAGTCATCTCCGGTGAACTTTTGTATTGGGAAAGTCATCTCCGGTGAACTTTTGTATGGGAAAAGTCATCTCCGGTGAACTTTTGTATTGGGAAAGTCATCTCCGGTGAACTTTTGTATTGGGAAAGTCATCTCCGGTGAACTTTTGTATTGGGAAAGTCATCTCCGGTGAACTTTTGTATGGGAAAAGTCATCTCCGGTGAACTTTTGTATTGGGAAAGTCATCTCCGGTGAACTTTTGTATGGGAAAAGTCATCTCCGGTGAACTTTTGTATTGGGAAAGTCATCTCCGGTGAACTTTTGTATTGGGAAAGTCATCTCCGGTGAACTTTTGTATGGGAAAAGTCATCTCCGGTGAACTTTTGTATTGGGAATGTCATCTCCGGTGAACTTTTGTATGGGAAAAGTCATCTCCGGTGAACTTTTGTATTGGGAAAGTCATCTCCGGTGAACTTTTGTATGGGAAAGTCATCTCCGGTGAACTTTTGTATGGGAAAAGTCATCTCCGGTGAACTTTTGTATGGGAAAAGTCATCTCCGGTGAACTTTTGTATTGGGAAAGTCATCTCCGGTGAACTTTTGTATTGGGAAAGTCATCTCCGGTGAACTTTTGTATGGGAAAAGTCATCTCCGGTGAACTTTTGTATTGGGAAAGTCATCTCCGGTGAACTTTTGTATGGGAAAAGTCATCTCCGGTGAACTTTTGTATTGGGAAAGTCATCTCCGGTGAACTTTTGTATTGGGAAAGTCATCTCCGGTGAACTTTTGTATGGGAAAAGTCATCTCCGGTGAACTTTTGTATTGGGAAAGTCATCTCCGGTGAACTTTTGTATTGGGAAAGTCATCTCCGGTGAACTTTTGTATTGGGAAAGTCATCTCCGGTGAACTTTTGTATTGGGAAAGTCATCTCCGGTGAACTTTTGTATTGGGAAAGTCATCTCCGGTGAACTTTTGTATGGGAAAAGTCATCTCCGGTGAACTTTTGTATTGGGAAAGTCATCTCCGGTGAACTTTTGTATTGGGAAAGTCGTGCCCGGTGAACTTTTGTATTGGGAAAGTCGTGCCCGGTGAACTTTTGTATTGGGAAAGTCATGCCCGGTGAACTTTTGTATTGGGAAAAGTCATCTCCGGTGAACTTTTGTATTGGGAAAGTCATCTCCGGTGAACTTTTGTATTGGGAAAGTCATCTCCGGTGAACTTTTGTATTGGGAAAGTCATCTCCGGTGAACTTTTGTATGGGAAAAGTCATCTCCGGTGAACTTTTGTATTGGGAAAGTCATCTCCGGTGAACTTTTGTATTGGGAAAGTCATCTCCGGTGAACTTTTGTATTGGGAAAGTCATCTCCGGTGAACTTTTGTATGGGAAAGTCATGCCCGGTGAACTTTTGTATGGGAAAAGTCATCTCCGGTGAACTTTTGTATTGGGAAAGTCATCTCCGGTGAACTTTTGTATTGGGAAAGTCATCTCCGGTGAACTTTTGTATTGGGAAAGTCATGCCCGGTGAACTTTTGTATGGGAAAAGTCATCTCCGGTGAACTTTTGTATTGGGAAAGTCATCTCCGGTGAACTTTTGTATTGGGAAAGTCATCTCCGGTGAACTTTTGTATTGGGAAAGTCATCTCCGGTGAACTTTTATATTGGAAAAGTCATGCCCGGTGAACTTTTGTATTGGGAAAGTCATGCCCGGTGAACTATTGTATTGGGAAAGTCATGCCCGGTGAACTTTTGTATTGGGAAAGTCATCTCCGGTGAACTTTTGTATTGGGAAAGTCATGCCCGGTGAACTTTTGTATTGGGAAAGTCATCTCCGGTGAACTTTTATATTGGAAAAGTCATGCCCGGTGAACTTTTGTATTGGGAAAGTCATCTCCGGTGAACTTTTGTATTGGGAAAGTCATCTCCGGTGAACTTTTGTATTGGGAAAGTCATCTCCGGTGAACTTTTGTATTGGGAAAGTCATGCCCGGTGAACTTTTATATTGGGAAAGTCATCTCCGGTGAACTTTTGTATTGGGAAAGTCATCTCCGGTGAACTTTTGTATGGGAAAAGTCATCTCCGGTGAACTTTTGTATTGGGAAAGTCATCTCCGGTGAACTTTTGTATTGGGAAAGTCATCTCCGGTGAACTTTTGTATTGGGAAAGTCATCTCCGGTGAACTTTTGTATGGGAAAAGTCATCTCCGGTGAACTTTTGTATTGGGAAAGTCATCTCCGGTGAACTTTTGTATGGGAAAAGTCATCTCCGGTGAACTTTTGTATTGGGAAAGTCATCTCCGGTGAACTTTTGTATTGGGAAAGTCATCTCCGGTGAACTTTTGTATTGGGAAAGTCATCTCCGGTGAACTTTTGTATGGGAAAAGTCATCTCCGGTGAACTTTTGTATTGGGAATGTCATCTCCGGTGAACTTTTGTATGGGAAAAGTCATCTCCGGTGAACTTTTGTATTGGGAAAGTCATCTCCGGTGAACTTTTGTATGGGAAAGTCATCTCCGGTGAACTTTTGTATGGGAAAAGTCATCTCCGGTGAACTTTTGTATGGGAAAAGTCATCTCCGGTGAACTTTTGTATTGGGAAAGTCATCTCCGGTGAACTTTTGTATTGGGAAAGTCATCTCCGGTGAACTTTTGTATGGGAAAAGTCATCTCCGGTGAACTTTTGTATTGGGAAAGTCATCTCCGGTGAACTTTTGTATGGGAAAAGTCATCTCCGGTGAACTTTTGTATTGGGAAAGTCATCTCCGGTGAACTTTTGTATTGGGAAAGTCATCTCCGGTGAACTTTTGTATGGGAAAAGTCATCTCCGGTGAACTTTTGTATTGGGAAAGTCATCTCCGGTGAACTTTTGTATTGGGAAAGTCATCTCCGGTGAACTTTTGTATTGGGAAAGTCATCTCCGGTGAACTTTTGTATTGGGAAAGTCATCTCCGGTGAACTTTTGTATTGGGAAAGTCATCTCCGGTGAACTTTTGTATGGGAAAAGTCATCTCCGGTGAACTTTTGTATTGGGAAAGTCATCTCCGGTGAACTTTTGTATTGGGAAAGTCGTGCCCGGTGAACTTTTGTATTGGGAAAGTCGTGCCCGGTGAACTTTTGTATTGGGAAAGTCATGCCCGGTGAACTTTTGTATTGGGAAAGTCATCTCCGGTGAACTTTTGTATGGGAAAAGTCATCTCCGGTGAACTTTTATATTGGAAAAGTCATGCCCGGTGAACTTTTGTATTGGGAAAGTCATGCCCGGTGAACTATTGTATTGGGAAAGTCATGCCCGGTGAACTTCTGTATTGGGAAAGTCATGCCCGGTGAACTTTTGTATTGGGAAAGTCATCTCCGATGAACTTTTGTATGGGAAAAGTCATCTCCGGTGAACTTTTATATTGGAAAAGTCATGCCCGGTGAACTTTTGTATTGGGAAAGTCATCTCCGGTGAACTTTTGTATGGGAAAAGTCATCTCCGGTGAACTTTTGTATTGGGAAAGTCATCTCCGGTGAACTTTTGTATGGGAAAAGTCATCTCCGGTGAACTTTTGTATTGGGAAAGTCATCTCCGGTGAACTTTTGTATGGGAAAAGTCATCTCCGGTGAACTTTTGTATTGGGAAAGTCATCTCCGGTGAACTTTTGTATTGGGAAAGTCATCTCCGGTGAACTTTTGTATGGGAAAAGTCATCTCCGGTGAACTTTTGTATTGGGAAAGTCATCTCCGGTGAACTTTTGTATGGGAAAAGTCATCTCCGGTGAACTTTTGTATTGGGAAAGTCATGCCCGGTGAACTTTTGTATTGGGAAAGTCATCTCCGGTGAACTTTTATATTGGAAAAGTCATGCCCGGTGAACTTTTGTATTGGGAAAGTCATCTCCGGTGAACTTTTGTATTGGGAAAGTCATCTCCGGTGAACTTTTGTATTGGGAAAGTCATCTCCGGTGAACTTTTGTATTGGGAAAGTCATGCCCGGTGAACTTTTATATTGGGAAAGTCATCTCCGGTGAACTTTTGTATTGGGAAAGTCATCTCCGGTGAACTTTTGTATGGGAAAAGTCATCTCCGGTGAACTTTTGTATTGGGAAAGTCATCTCCGGTGAACTTTTGTATTGGGAAAGTCATCTCCGGTGAACTTTTGTATTGGGAAAGTCATCTCCGGTGAACTTTTGTATTGGGAAAGTCATCTCCGGTGAACTTTTGTATTGGGAAAGTCATCTCCGGTGAACTTTTGTATGGGAAAAGTCATCTCCGGTGAACTTTTGCATTGGGAAAGTCATCTCCGGTGAACTTTTGTATTGGGAAAGTCATCTCCGGTGAACTTTTGTATTGGGAAAGTCATCTCCGGTGAACTTTTGTATTGGGAAAGTCATCTCCGGTGAACTTTTGTATTGGGAAAGTCATCTCCGGTGAACTTTTGTATGGGAAAAGTCATCTCCGGTGAACTTTTGTATTGGGAAAGTCATCTCCGGTGAACTTTTGTATGGGAAAAGTCATCTCCGGTGAACTTTTGTATTGGGAAAGTCATCTCCGGTGAACTTTTGTATTGGGAAAGTCATCTCCGGTGAACTTTTGTATTGGGAAAGTCATCTCCGGTGAACTTTTGTATGGGAAAAGTCATCTCCGGTGAACTTTTGTATTGGGAATGTCATCTCCGGTGAACTTTTGTATGGGAAAAGTCATCTCCGGTGAACTTTTGTATTGGGAAAGTCATCTCCGGTGAACTTTTGTATGGGAAAGTCATCTCCGGTGAACTTTTGTATGGGAAAAGTCATCTCCGGTGAACTTTTGTATGGGAAAAGTCATCTCCGGTGAACTTTTGTATTGGGAAAGTCATCTCCGGTGAACTTTTGTATTGGGAAAGTCATCTCCGGTGAACTTTTGTATGGGAAAAGTCATCTCCGGTGAACTTTTGTATTGGGAAAGTCATCTCCGGTGAACTTTTGTATGGGAAAAGTCATCTCCGGTGAACTTTTGTATTGGGAAAGTCATCTCCGGTGAACTTTTGTATTGGGAAAGTCATCTCCGGTGAACTTTTGTATGGGAAAAGTCATCTCCGGTGAACTTTTGTATTGGGAAAGTCATCTCCGGTGAACTTTTGTATTGGGAAAGTCATCTCCGGTGAACTTTTGTATTGGGAAAGTCATCTCCGGTGAACTTTTGTATTGGGAAAGTCATCTCCGGTGAACTTTTGTATTGGGAAAGTCATCTCCGGTGAACTTTTGTATGGGAAAAGTCATCTCCGGTGAACTTTTGTATTGGGAAAGTCATCTCCGGTGAACTTTTGTATTGGGAAAGTCGTGCCCGGTGAACTTTTGTATTGGGAAAGTCGTGCCCGGTGAACTTTTGTATTGGGAAAGTCATGCCCGGTGAACTTTTGTATTGGGAAAGTCATCTCCGGTGAACTTTTGTATGGGAAAAGTCATCTCCGGTGAACTTTTATATTGGAAAAGTCATGCCCGGTGAACTTTTGTATTGGGAAAGTCATGCCCGGTGAACTATTGTATTGGGAAAGTCATGCCCGGTGAACTTCTGTATTGGGAAAGTCATGCCCGGTGAACTTTTGTATTGGGAAAGTCATCTCCGGTGAACTTTTGTATGGGAAAAGTCATCTCCGGTGAACTTTTATATTGGAAAAGTCATGCCCGGTGAACTTTTGTATTGGGAAAGTCATGCCCGGTGAACTATTGTATTGGAAAAGTCATGCCCGGTGAACTTTTGTATGGGAAAGTCATCTCCGGTGAACTTTTGTATTGGGAAAGTCATCTCCGGTGAACTTTTGTATGGGAAAAGTCATCTCCGGTGAACTTTTATATTGGAAAAGTCATGCCCGGTGAACTTTTGTATTGGGAAAGTCATCTCCGGTGAACTTTTGTATGGGAAAAGTCATCTCCGGTGAACTTTTGTATTGGGAAAGTCATCTCCGGTGAACTTTTGTATGGGAAAAGTCATCTCCGGTGAACTTTTGTATTGGGAAAGTCATCTCCGGTGAACTTTTGTATGGGAAAAGTCATCTCCGGTGAACTTTTGTATTGGGAAAGTCATCTCCGGTGAACTTTTGTATTGGGAAAGTCATCTCCGGTGAACTTTTGTATGGGAAAAGTCATCTCCGGTGAACTTTTGTATTGGGAAAGTCATCTCCGGTGAACTTTTGTATGGGAAAAGTCATCTCCGGTGAACTTTTGTATTGGGAAAGTCATCTCCGGTGAACTTTTGTATTGGGAAAAGTCATCTCCGGTGAACTTTTGTATTGGGAAAGTCATCTCCGGTGAACTTTTGTATTGGGAAAGTCATCTCCGGTGAACTTTTGTATTGGGAAAGTCATCTCCGGTGAACTTTTGTATGGGAAAAGTCATCTCCGGTGAACTTTTGTATTGGGAAAGTCATCTCCGGTGAACTTTTGTATTGGGAAAGTCATCTCCGGTGAACTTTTGTATTGGGAAAGTCATCTCCGGTGAACTTTTGTATGGGAAAAGTCATCTCCGGTGAACTTTTGTATTGGGAAAGTCATGCCCGGTGAACTTTTGTATGGGAAAAGTCATCTCCGGTGAACTTTTGTATTGGGAAAGTCATGCCCGGTGAACTTTTGTATTGGGAAAGTCATGCCCGGTGAACTTATGTATGGGAAAAGTCATCTCCGGTGAACTTTTGTATGGGAAAAGTCATCTCCGGTGAACTTTTGTTTTGGGAAAGTCATCTCCGGTGAACTTTTGTATGGGAAAGTCATCTCCGGTGAACTTTTGTATTGGGAAAGTCATCTCCGGTGAACTTTTGTATTGGGAAAGTCATGCCCGGTGAACTTTTATATTGGGAAAGTCATCTCCGGTGAACTATTGTATTGGGAAAGTCATCTCCGGTGAACTTTTGTATGGGAAAAGTCATCTCCGGTGATTTTTTGTATTGGGAAAGTCATCTCCGGTGAACTTTTGTATTGGGAAAGTCATCTCCGGTGAACTTTTGTATTGGGAAAGTCATGCCCGGTGAACTTTTGTTTTGGGAAAGTCATGCCCGGTGAACTTTTGTATTGGGAAAGTCATCTCCGGTGAACTTTTGTATGGGAAAAGTCATCTCCGGTGAACTTTTGTATGGGAAAAGTCATCTCCGGTGAACTTTTGTATTGGGAAAGTCATCTCCGGTGAACTTTTGTATTGGGAAAGTCATCTCCGGTGAACTTTTGTATTGGGAAAGTCATCTCCGGTGAACTTTTGTATGGGAAAAGTCATCTCCGGTGAACTTTTGTATTGGGAAAGTCATCTCCGGTGAACTTTTGTATGGGAAAAGTCATCTCCGGTAAACTTTTGTATTGGGAAAGTCATGCCCGGTGAACTTTTGTATTGGGAAAGTCATGCCCGGTGAACTTTTGTATTGGGAAAGTCATGCCCGGTGAACTTTTGTATGGGAAAAGTCATCTCCGGTGAACTTTTGTATGGGAAAAGTCATCTCCGGTGAACTTTTGTATTGGGAAAGTCATCTCCGGTGAACTTTTGTATTGGGAAAGTCATCTCCGGTGAACTTTTGTATTGGGAAAGTCATGCCCGATGAACTTTTGTTTTGGGAAAGTCATGCCCGGTGAACTTTTGTATTGGGAAAGTCATCTCCGGTGAACTTTTGTATGGGAAAAGTCATCTCCGGTGAACTTTTGTATTGGGAAAGTCATCTCCGGTGAACTTTTGTATTGGGAAAGTCATGCCCGGTGAACTTTTATATTGGGAAAGTCATCTCCGGTGAACTTTTGTATGGGAAAAGTCATTTCCGGTGAACTTTTGTATTGGGAAAGTCATCTCCGGTGAACTTTTGTATTGGGAAAGTCATCTCCGGTGAACTTTTTTGGAAAAGTCATCTCCGGTGAACTTTTGTATGGGAAAAGTCATCTCCGGTGAACTTTTGTATTGGGAAAGTCATCTCCGGTGAACTTTTGTATGGGAAAAGTCATCTCCGGTGAACTTTTGTATTGGGAAAGTCATCTCCGGTGAACTTTTGTATGGGAAAAGTCATCTCCGGTGAACTTTTGTATTGGGAAAGTCATCTCCGGTGAACTTTTGTATTGGGAAAGTCATCTCCGGTGAACTTTTGTATGGGAAAAGTCATCTCCGGTGAACTTTTGTATTGGGAAAGTCATCTCCGGTGAACTTTTGTATTGGGAAAGTCATCTCCGGTGAACTTTTGTATGGGAAAAGTCATCTCCGGTGAACTTTTGTATTGGGAAAGTCATCTCCGGTGAACTTTTGTATTGGGAAAGTCATCTCCGGTGAACTTTTGTATGGGAAAAGTCATCTCCGGTGAACTTTTGTATTGGGAAAAGTCATCTCCGGTGAACTTTTGTATTGGGAACGTCATCTCCGGTGAACTTTTGTATGGGAAAAGTCATCTCCGGTGAACTTTTGTATTGGGAAAGTCATGCCCGGTGAACTTTTGTTTTGGGAAAGTCATGCCCGGTGAACTTTTGTATTGGGAAAGTCATCTCCGGTGAACTTTTGTATGGGAAAAGTCATCTCCGGTGAACCTTTGTATTGGGAAAGTCATCTCGGTGAACTTTTGTATGGGAAAAGTCATCTCCGGTGAACTTTTGTATTGGGAAAGTCATCTCCGGTGAACTTTTGTATTGGGAAAGTCATCTCCGGTGAACTTTTGTATTGGGAAAGTCATGCCCGGTGAACTTTTGTATGGGAAAAGTCATCTCCGGTGAACTTTTGTATTGGGAAAGTCATCTCCGGTGAACTTTTGTATGGGAAAAGTCATCTCCGGTGAACTTTTGTATTGGGAAAGTCATCTCCGGTGAACTTTTGTATGGAAAAGTCATCTCCGGTGAACTTTTGTATGGGAAAAGTCATCTCCGGTGAACTTTTGTATTGGGAAAGTCATCTCCGGTGAACTTTTGTATTGGGAAAGTCATGCCCGGTGAACTTTTATATTGGGAAAGTCATGCCCGGTGAACTTTTGTATTGGAAAGTCATCTCCGGTGAACTTTTGTATTGGGAAAGTCATCTCCGGTGAACTTTTGTATTGGGAAAGTCATGCCCGGTGAACTTTTATATTGGGAAAGTCATCTCCGGTGAACTTTTGTATTGGGAAAGTCATCTCCGATGAACTTTTGTATGGGAAAAGTCATCTCCGGTGAACTTTTGTATTGGGAAAGTCATCTCCGGTGAACTTTTGTATGGGAAAGTCATCTCCGGTGAACTTTTGTATGGGAAAAGTCATCTCGGGTGAACTTTTATATTGGGAAAGTCATCTCCGGTGAACTTTTGTATGGGAAAAGTCATCTCCGGTGAACTTTTGTATTGGGAAAGTCATCTCCGGTGAACTTTTGTATTGGGAAAGTCATCTCCGGTGAACTTTTGTATTGGGAAAGTCATCTCCGGTGAACTTTTGTATTGGGAAAGTCATGCCCGGTGAACTTTTGTATTGGGAAAGTCATCTCCGGTGAACTTTTGTATGGGCAAAGTCATCTCCGGTGAACTTTTGTATGGGAAAAGTCATCTCCGGTGAACTTTTGTATTGGGAAAGTCATGCCCGGTGAACTTTTGTATTGGGAAAGTCATCTCCGGTGAACTTTTGTATGGGAAAAGTCATCTCCGGTGAACTTTTGTATTGGGAAAGTCATCTCCGGTGAACTTTTGTATTGGGAAAGTCATCTCCGGTGAACTTTTGTATTGGGAAAAGTCATCTCCGGTGAACTTTTGTATTGGGAAAGTCATCTCCGGTGAACTTTTGTATTGGGAAAGTCATCTCCGGTGAACTTTTGTATTGGGAAAGTCATCTCCGGTGAACTTTTGTATTGGGAAAGTCATCTCCGGTGAACTTTTGTATGGGAAAAGTCATCTCCGGTGAACTTTTGTATTGGGAAAGTCATCTCCGGTGAACTTTTGTATGGGAAAAGTCATCTCCGGTGAACTTTTGTATTGGGAAAGTCATCTCCGGTGAACTTTTGTATGGGAAAGTCATCTCCGGTGAACTTTTGTATTGGGAAAGTCATCTCCGGTGAACTTTTGTATTGGGAAAGTCATCTCCGGTGAACTTTTGTATTGGGAAAGTCATCTCCGGTGAACTTTTGTATTGGGAAAGTCATCTCCGGTGAACTTTTGTATGGGAAAAGTCATCTCCGGTGAACTTTTGTATTGGGAAAGTCATCTCCGGTGAACTTTTGTATGGGAAAAGTCATCTCCGGTGAACTTTTGTATTGGGAAAGTCATCTCCGGTGAACTTTTGTATTGGGAAAGTCATCTCCGGTGAACTTTTGTATGGGAAAAGTCATCTCCGGTGAACTTTTGTATGGGAAAAGTCATCTCCGGTGAACTTTTGTATTGGGAAAGTCATCTCCGGTGAACTTTTGTATGGGAAAAGTCATCTCCGGTGAACTTTTGTATGGAAAAGTCATCTCCGGTGAACTTTTGTATTGGGAAAGTCATCTCCGGTGAACTTTTGTATGGGAAAAGTCATCTCCGGTGAACTTTTGTATTGGGAAAGTCATCTCCGGTGAACTTTTATATTGGGAAAGTCATCTCCGGTGAACTTTTGTATTGGGAAAGTCGTGCCCGGTGAACTTTTGTATTGGGAAAGTCATGCCCGGTGAACTTTTATATTGGGAAAGTCATGCCCGGTGAACTTTTATATTGGGAAAAGTCATCTCCGGTGAACTTTTGTATTGGGAAAGTCATCTCCGGTGAACTTTTGTATTGGGAAAGTCATCTCCCGGTGAACTTTTGTATGGGAAAGTCATCTCCGGTGAACTTTTGTATTGGGAAAAGTCATCTCCGGTGAACTTTTGTATGGGAAAAGTCATCTCCGGTGAACTTTTGCATTGGGAAAGTCATCTCCGGTGAACTTTTGTATGGGAAAAGTCATCTCCGGTGAACTTTTGTATTGGGAAAGTCATCTCCGGTGAACTTTTGTATGGGGAAAGTCATCTCCGGTGAACTTTTGTATTGGGAAAGTCATCTCCGGTGAACTTTTGTATGGGAAAAGTCATCTCCGGTGAACTTTTGTATTGGGAAAGTCATGCCCGGTGAACTTTTGTATTGGAAAAGTCATCTCCGGTGAACTTTTGTGTGGGAAAAGTCATCTCCGGTGAACTT